>NC_034175.2:79969153-80221580 GCF_002021735.2 Oncorhynchus kisutch | reverse complement strand
ACAGAGAGACAGAGAGACAGAGAGACAGAGAGAGAACAGAGAGACGAGAGAGAGACAGAGAGAGACAGAGAGAGACAGAGAGAGACAGAGAGAGACAGAGAGAGGACAGATCAGGGAGAGGGGGGACAAAGGGATCGGTGGCCAGAGGAGAGGGCCAGGGTGAGAAGGGCCAGAGAGATGGGGGGACTGGGGACAAGGAGAGAGGGCACATGGGGATCAGAGACTGGGAGAGGGGGGCAGTGTAGGTCTCTGGGGTTAGGGGTCAGGAGTACCTGTTCTGGGCAGTGAAGGTCTCTGGGGGGTTAGGGGTCAGGAGTACCTGTTCTGGGCAGTGAAGGTCTCTGGGGGGTTGGGGTCAGGAGTACCTGTTCTGGGCAGTGTAGGGATCAGGAGTACCTGTTCTGGGCAGTGTAGGTCTCTGGGGGTTTAGGGGTCAGGAGTACCTGTTCTGGGCAGTGTAGGTCTCCGGGAGTTAGGGGTCAGGAGTACCTGTTCTGGGCAGTGAAAGTTTCTCTCTGAGGGTGCAGCCCGCTGTAGACGACCCTGATGAGGTCATGATGACTCAGAGCTCCCTCGGTCAGACCCATGGAGCCCAGACTGGAGGGCTGGAAAGGAAGCCACACACATCAACAACTAACAGCAACTAACTAACCATTTAGCAGAGGAGACCATTACATTCTGACACACAGCATTATTTACCTGATGAATATATGAGTCCATTACATTCTGACACACAGCATTATTTACCTGATGAATATATGAGACCATTACATTCTGACACACAGCATTATTTACCTGATGAATACATGAGACCATTACAGTATTTAACTGATGAAAACATGAGACCATTGCAGTCTGACACACAGCATTATTTACCTGATGAATACATGAGACCATTACAGTATTTAACTGATGAAAACATGAGACCATTGCAGTCTGACACACAGCATTATTTACCTGATGAATACATGAGACCATTACAGTATTTAACTGATGAAAACATGAGACCATTGCAGTCTGACACACAGCATTATTTACCTGATGAATACATGAGACCATTACATTCTGACACACAGCATTATTTACCTGATGAATACATGAGACCATTACAGTATTTAACTGATGAAAACATGAGACCATTGCAGTCTGACACACAGCATTATTTACCTGATGAATACATGAGACCATTACAGTATTTAACTGATGAAAACATGAGACCATTGCAGTCTGACACACAGCATTATTTACCTGATGAATACATGAGACCATTACAGTATTTAACTGATGAAAACATGAGACCATTGCAGTCTGACACACAGCATTATTTACCTGATGAATACATGAGACCATTACAGTATTTAACTGATGAAAACATGAGACCATTGCAGTCTGACACACAGCATTATTTACCTGATGAATACATGAGACCATTACAGTATTTAACTGATGAAAACATGAGACCATTGCAGTCTGACACAGTCTGTCCATAATGTTTATTTTTATGCAACAACTAAAGAAACGTCCTAGGCCAATGACAAGCATACCTATAACAAGATGTAGCCACTGCAGAAATTAAATATGGAGACTGTTTAATGCCCAAAATGATGGGGTTAAATCCACTCTTCTGGGAAGGCTTTACAGTAGATGTTAGAACATTGCTGCAGGGACTTGCTTCCATTCAGCCACAAGAGCATTAGTGAGGTCGGGCACTGATGTTGGGCAATTAGGCCTGGCTCGCAGTCGGCGTTCCAATTCATCCCAAAGGTGTCAGATGCGGTAGAGGTCAACCGGGTTCTGTGCGGCCAATCATGTTCTTCCACACCGATCTCGACAAACCATTTCTGTATGGACCTCGCTTTGTGCGGGGGAATTGTCATGCTGAAACAGGAAAGAGACTTCCCAAAACTGTTGCTACAAATTTGGAAGCACAGAATGGTCTAGAATGTCATTGTATGCTGTAGCATTAAGATGTCCCTCCACTGGAACTAAGAGGCCTAGCCAGAAACATGAAAAAAAGCCCCAGACCATTTTTCCTATTCCACCAAACTTTACAGTCGGTACTATGCATTGGGGCAGGTAACGTTATCCTGGCATCCACTGAACCCAGATTATTCCGTCAGACTGCCAGATAGTGAAGCCTGATTCATGACTCCAGACAACACGTTTCCACTGCTCCAGAGTCCAATGGCAGCAAGCTTTACACCACTCCACCCGATGCTTGGCATTGCGCATGGTGATCTTAAGCTTGCTTCAAGGAGAGGGACTCTAACCTGGAAGCTTAAAAGAAATCCCGCTATGCCCTCCGACAAACCATCAAACAGGCAAAGCTTCAACACAGGACTAAGATCAAATCGGACTACACCGGCTCCGCTCATCGGTTGTGGCAGGGCTTGCAAACCATTACAGACCACAAAGGGAAGCACAGCCAAGAGCTGCCCAGTGACACTAGACGAGCTAAATAACTTCTATGCTCGCGTCGAGGCAAATAACACTGAAACATTCATGAGAGCATCAGCTGTTCCGGACAACTGTGTGATCACGCTCTCCATAGCCGATGTGAGTAAGACCTTTAAACAGGTCAGCATTCACAAGGCCGCTGGGCCAGACAGATTACCAGGACATGTACTCCGAGCATGCGCTGACCAACTAGAAAGTGTCTTCACTGACATTTTCAACCTCTCCCTGTCCGAGTCTGTAATACCAACATTTTCAAGCAGACCACCATAGTCCATGTGACCAAATACACTAAGGTAACCTGCCTAAATGACAATCGACCCGTAGCAGTCACGTCTGTAGCCATGAAATGCTTTGAAAGGCTGATCATGGCTCACATCAACACCATCATCCCAGAAACCCTAGACCCACTCCAATTTGCATACCGTCCAAACAGATCCACAGATGATGCAATCTCTATTGCACTCTACACTGCCTTTTCCCACCTGGACAAAAGGAACACTTATGTGAGAATGCTATTCATTGACTACAGCTCAGCGTTCAACACCATAGTGCCCACAAAGCTCATCACTAAGCTAAGGATCCTGGGACTAAACACCTCCCTCTGCAAATGGAACCTGGACTTCCTGACGGGCCGCACCCAGGTGGTAAGGATAGGTAACACATCCGCGACACTGAGCCTCAACACCGGGGCCCCTCTGGGGTGTGTGCTCAGTCCACACCTGTACTCCCTGTTCACTTATGACTGCATGGCCAGGTACGACTCCTACACAATCATTACGTTTCTGATGACACAACACTGGTAGGCCTGATCACCAACAACGAAGAAACAACCTATAGGGAGGTGGTCACAGATCTGGCCATGTGGTGCCAGGATAACAACCTCTCCCTCAACGTGATCAAGACAAAGGAGATGATTGTGGACTACTGGAAAAGGAGGACGGAGCACACCCCCATTCTCATCTACAGGGCTGTAGTGGAGCAGGTTGAGAGCTTCAAGTTCCTTGGCATCCACATCACCAACAAACTAACATGGTCCAAGCACACCAAGACAGTCGTGAAGAGGGCACGACAATACCCATTCCCCCTTAGGAGACTGAAAAGATTTGGCCTGGGTCCTCAGATCCTCAAAAGGTTTTACAGCTGCACCATCGAGAGCATCCTGACGGGTTGCATCACTGCCTGATACGGCAATTGCTCAGCCTCCAACCGCAAGGTACTACAGAGGGTAGTGCATACGGCCCAGTACATCACCGGGGCCAAGTTTCCTGCCATCCAGGACCTCTATATGAGGCTGTGTCAGAGAAAGGCCTAAAAATTGTCAAAGAGACCAGCCACGCTAGTCATAGACTGTTCTCTCTGCTACTGCACGGCGAGTGGTACCGGAGCACCAAGTCTGTGTCCAAGAGGCCATAAGACTCAGCCAATCTAATTGCATTGCCCCCCCCCAACCCCTCTTCTATGCTGCTGCTACTCTTATCATCTATGCATAGTCACTTTAATAACTCTACCTACATGTACATAATACCTCAATTACCTTGAGACAGGTGCCCCCGCACATTGACTCTGTACTGGTACACCCTGTATATAGCCCCGCTGTTGTTATTTACTGCTGCTCTTTAAGTATTTCTTATCTCTTATTTTCTTAAAACTGCATTGGTGGTTAAGGCCTTGTAAGCATTTCACTTTAAGGTCTCCTGTTGTATTCAGTTCATGTGACAAATACAATTTGATTTGATTTCTCTTGCACTCTGCAAACTCCCGCCAGTGAAAAGCTTTGTTCTCATGTTGAAATGTTCGCTGTTGCTTTCACACATTTAAATGCATATGTATCTATATTCCATCTAATCCTGCAATAATAAACTCAGCAAAAAAAGAAACCTCCCTTTTTCAGGACCCTGTCTCTCAAAGACAACTAGTAAAAATCCAAATAACTTGACAGATCTTCATTGTAAAGGGTTTAAACACCATTTCCCATGCTTGTTCAATGAACCATAAACAATTAATGAACATGCACCTGTGGAACGGTCGTTAAGACACTAACAGCTTACAGACGGTAGGCAATTTGGCAACTTTGGACACTAAAGAGGCCTTTCTACTGACTCTGAAAAACACCAAAAGAAAGATGGCCAGGGTCCCTGCTCATCTGCGTGAACGTGCCTTTGGCATGCTGCAAGGAGGCATTAGGAGGCATGCTGCAAGGAGGCATTAGGACTGCAGATGTGGCCAGAGCAATAAATTACAATGTCCGTACTGTGAGACTGTAAGACAGCACTACAGGGAGACAGGACGGACAGCTGATCGTCCTCGCAGTGGCAGACCACGTGTAACACCTGCACAGGATCGGGACATCCGAACATCACACCTGTATGACAGGTACAGGATGGCAACAACAACTGTTGTGCATTACACCAGGAATGCACAATCCCTCCATCAGTGCTCAGACTGTCCGCAATAGGCTGAGAGAGGCTGGAATGAGGGCATGTAGGCCTGTTGTAAGGCAGGTCCTCACCAGACATCACTGACAACAACGTTGCCCATGGGCACAAACTCACTGTCACTGGACCAGACAGGACTGGCAAAAAGTGCTCTTCACTGATGAGTCGCGGTTTTGTCTCATCAGGGGTGATGGTCGGATTCGCGTTTATCGTCAAAGGAATGAGCATTACACTGAGGCCTGTACTCTGGAGCGGAATCGATGTGGAGGTGGAGGGTCCATCATGGTCTGAGGCGGTGTGTCACAGCATCATCGGACTGAGCTTGACATCATTGCAGGCAGTCTCAACGCTGTGTATTACAGGGAAGATATCCTCCTCCCTCATGTGGCACCCTTCCTGCAGGCTCATCCTGACATGATCCTCCAGCATGACAATGCCACCAGCCATACTGCTCGTTCTGTGCATGATTTCCTGCAAGACAGAAATGTCAGTGTTCTGCCATGGCCAGCGAAGAGCCCGTATCTCAATCCCATAGAGCACGTCTGGAACCTGTTGGATTGGAGGGTGAGGGCTAGGGTCATTCACCCCAGAAATGCCCGGGAACTTACAGGCACCTTGGTGGAAGAGTGGGGTAACATCTCACAGCAAGAACTGGCAAATCTAGTGCAGTCCATGAGGAGATGCACTGCAGTACTTAATGCAGCTGGTGGCCACGCCAGATACTGACTGTTACTTTTGATTTTGACCCCCCTTTGTTCAGGGACACATTATTCCATTTCTGTTAGTCACATGTCTGTGGAACTTGTTCAGTTTATGTCTCAGTTGTTGAATCTTGTTATGTTCATACAAATATTTACACATATTAAGTTTGCTGAAAATAAACACAGTTGACAGTGAGAGGATGTTTCTTTTTTTGCTGAGTTTAGCTAGCGCTTCATGTTTGAAACAAGACATTTTCATTCATCATTTCTTACCCTCTGAGTGGGTGCCATGTTTATTGTACTTGTACAATGTATCGTTTCCTTTGTTCATATTTCCTGGGTTATGTCAGAGTTCCGTGTGTGTCAGTCTGCTTGTGTACTAGGAGAGAATGCCTCAACGCACATAGAAATAGGCCCCATATGAGACTACACGCCACAGCACTGCAGTAAGGATAGGCAGCCTTTAAATAGGAACATTGGCCTGGGCTGAACTGGCACACTGTATTGTAGAATAGAGCTCTCCTCTGAGGTGATGCAGAGCCAGAGACACTCAGTCATTGTGGCAGTGAGCAGAGACCTCCTTTCAGTGAACTGGTTTCTGGTATCAGGGGGAGAAAGCAGAGAGGGAATTCATTCTGGATGAGACTAGTAGTGTATGGATGATATGCTAGTCCAGCATGCTGTGGGGTAAGACTGATGTCACATAGAGCGCTGCCTACTGTTGAATGGGGGGGGGGGGGGGCGCATAGGGGTCGGCAGGGGGAGCAGGCTTTTATTAAGGAACTCAGTCCGGCTTTAGACTCTAAAGTTGGAATAGCAGAATTCACAAAGTGACATTTCTAAATTGGGTAGTACATCATCAGTTCCTCTTGTCATGTCAGTCACTGCAGACCTTAGAGAGATATTTATAACTAGCCGGAAATGTCCTGATTAACTAGCCCATGTCAGCTAACGTTTAGCCCATAGAGTTAAAGAGTTATCAGAGTTATCAATCAAATATCACACGAATACATATTAGACATGGTACAATGTGTAAAATTGCAAGACAATAAGCTTTATACCTGCTAAATGTTTTCTCCGCCAACCAGAGTGGTGTGAAAAGTTTGTGCCATAGAAACAGACGTAGCGGGTGCCAGCAGAGGAACTGTAATGTTCCCCAACGCTGGAAAGGGAGCCTGAAAAGGGTTTTTAACCCCAATTTCATGATATCCAATTGGTAGTTACAGTCTTGTCCCATCGCTGCAACTCCCGTACGGACTGAGGAGAGGCGAAGGTCGAGAGCCATGCATCCTTCGAAATACGACCCTGCCAAGCCGCACCATGTGTCGAGGAAACACCGTACAGCTGGTGACCGTGTCAGCGCACAAGGATTCGTTAAAGCCGGCCAAACTCTTATCTTACCCGGATGACGCTGGGCAAATTGTGCACTGCCACAATGCCCTACTGTTGACCAGGGCCCACAATGCCCTACTGTTGACCAGGGGCCACAATGCCCTACTGTTGACCAGGGTCCACAATGCCCTACAGAGGGAACGGGACAGTGCCCTACAGAGGGAACGGGACAGTGCTCTACAGAGGGAACGGGACAGTGCTCTACAGAGGGAACGGGACAGTGCTCTACAGAGGGAACGGGGCAGTGCTCTACAGAGGGAACGGGGCAGTGCTCTACAGAGGGAACGGGACAGTGCTCTACAGAGGGAGCGGGGCAGTGCTCTACGGGCAGTGCTCTACAGAGGGAGCGGGGCAGTGCTCTACGGGCAGTGCTCTACAGAGGGAGCGGGGCAGTGCTCTACGGGCAGTGCTCTACAGAGGGAACGGGGCAGTGCTCTACAGAGGGAACGGGGCAGTGCTCTACAGAGGGAACGGGGCAGTGCTCTACAGAGGGAACGGGACAGTGCTCTACAGAGGGAACGGGACAGTGCTCTACAGAGGGAACGGGACAGTGCTCTACAGAGGGAACGGGACAGTGCTCTACAGAGGGAACGGGGCAGTGCTCTACAGAGGGAACGGGGCAGTGCTCTACAGAGGGAACGGGGCAGTGCTCTACAGAGGGAACGGGGCAGTGCTCTACAGAGGGAACGGGGCAGTGCTCTACAGAGGGAACGGGGCAGTGCTCTACAGAGGGAACGGGGCAGTGCTCTACAGAGGGAACGGGGCAGTGCTCTACAGAGGGAACGGGGCAGTGCCCTACAGAGGGAACGGGACAGTGCCCTACAGAGGGAACGGGACAGTGCTCTACAGAGGGAACGGGACAGTGCTCTACAGAGGGAACGGGGCAGTGCTCTACAGAGGGAACGGGGCAGTGCTCTACAGAGGGAACGGGACAGTGCTCTACAGAGGGAGCGGGGCAGTGCTCTACGGGCAGTGCTCTACAGAGGGAACGGGACAGTGCTCTACAGAGGGAGCGGGGCAGTGCTCTACGGGCAGTGCTCTACAGAGGGAACGGGGCAGTGCTCTACAGAGGGAACGGGGCAGTGCTCTACAGAGGGAACGGGACAGTGCTCTACAGAGGGAACGGGACAGTGCTCTACAGAGGGAACGGGACAGTGCTCTACAGAGGGAACGGGACAGTGCTCTACAGAGGGAGCGGGGCAGTGCTCTACAGAGGGAACGGGACAGTGCTCTACAGAGGGAGCGGGGCAGTGCTCTACGGGCAGTGCTCTACAGAGGGAACGGGGCAGTGCTCTACAGAGGGAACGGGGCAGTGCTCTACAGAGGGAACGGGGCAGTGCTCTACAGAGGGAACGGGACAGTGCTCTACAGAGGGAACGGGACAGTGCTCTACAGAGGGAACGGGGCAGTGCTCTACAGAGGGAACGGGGCAGTGCTCTACAGAGGGAACGGGGCAGTGCTCTACAGAGGGAACGGGGCAGTGCTCTACAGAGGGAACGGGGCAGTGCTCTACAGAGGGAACGGGGCAGTGCTCTACAGAGGGAACGGGGCAGTGCTCTACAGAGGGAACGGGGCAGTGCTCTACAGAGGGAACGGGGCAGTGCTCTACAGAGGGAACGGGGCAGTGCTCTACAGAGGGAACGGGGCAGTGCTCTACAGAGGGAACGGGGCAGTGCTCTACAGAGGGAACGGGGCAGTGCTCTACAGAGGGAACGGGGCAGTGCTCTACAGGGGGAACGGGGCAGTGCTCTACAGGGGGAACGGGGCAGTGCTCTACAGGGGGAACGGGGCAGTGCTCTACAGGGGGAACGGGGCAGTGCTCTACAGGGGGAACGGGGCAGTGCTCTACAGGGGGAACGGGGCAGTGCTCTACAGGGGGAACGGGGCAGTGCTCTACAGGGGGAACGGGCAGTGCTCTACAGGGGGAACGGGCAGTGCTCTACAGGGGGAACGGGCAGTGCTCTACAGGGGGAACGGGGCAGTGCTCTACAGGGGGAACGGGGCAGTGCTCTACAGGGGGAACGGGGCAGTGCTCTACAGGGGGAACGGGGCAGTGCTCTACAGGGGGAACGGGACAGTGCTCTACAGAGGGAAAGGGACAGTGCTCTACAGGGGGAACGGGACAGTGCTCTACAGAGGGAACGGGACAGTGCTCTACAGGGGGAACGGGACAGTGCTCTACAGAGGGAACGGGACAGTGCTCTACAGAGGGAACGGGACAGTGCTCTACAGAGGGAACGGGACAGTGCTCTACAGAGGGAACGGGACAGTGCTCTACAGAGGGAACGGGACAGTGCTCTACAGAGGGAACGGGACAGTGCTCTACAGAGGGAACGGGACAGTGCTCTACAGAGGGAACGGGACAGTGCTCTACAGAGGGAACGGGACAGTGCTCTACAGAGGGAACGGGACAGTGCTCTACAGAGGGAACGGGACAGTGCTCTACAGAGGGAACGGGACAGTGCTCTACAGAGGGAATAGGGTGCCATTAGACTCAGTGGTTAATGTAATACACCAGACCATAAACACTTCCATTTGGCCTGGTAGAAAGCATCGCTCTCTCCATTCAATAGTAGCTAACAGATCGGTGTGTTCCTGTAAACACCTCCTGGCTAATCAAATCAAATGTATTTATAAAGCCCTTCTTACATCAGCTGATATCTCAAAGTGCTGTACAGAAACCCAGCCTAAAACCCCAAACAGCAAGCAATGCAGGTGTAGAAGTACGATGGCTAGGAAAATGAGCACAGTTCATTGATTCTCTAAAGGGTTGACCGACCGCAGAGCAGAGAGATAAACCACCGTTACCCCTAGAGGTGAACAATGAGAGCTAGATAAACCACCGTTACCCCTAGAGGTGAACAATGAGAGCTAGATAAACCACCGTTACCCCTAGAGGTGAACAATGAGAGCTAGATAAACCACCGTTACCCCTAGAGGTGAACAATGAGAGCTAGATAAACCACCGTTACCCCTAGAGGTGAACAATGAGAGCTAGATAAACCACCGTTACCCCTAGAGGTGAACAATGAGAGCTAGATAAACCACCGTTACCCCTAGAGGTGAGCAATGAGAGCTAGATAAACCACCGTTACCCCTAGAGGTGAGCAATGAGAGCTAGATAAACCACCGTTACCCCTAGAGGTGAGCAATGAGAGCTAGATAAACCACCGTTACCCCTAGAGGTGAACAATGAGAGCTAGATAAACCACCGTTACCCCTAGAGGTGAACAATGAGAGCTAGATAAACCACCGTTACCCCTAGAGGTGAACAATGAGAGCTAGATAAACCACCGTTACCCCTAGAGGTGAACAATGAGAGCTAGATAAACCACCGTTACCCCTAGAGGTGAACCACTGTTACCCCTAGAGTGAGAATAACATCACAGAGCCTCCATTCTTCACCCTCCAGACGGTCAGATAATAAGCCTGTCTTACAGCCAGGAGAGATGGGTGAAGGCGATTAATGTCTCAAATGACCCAATATTCCCTGTATAGTGTACTGGAATACGGTACCCTGTGGGATGTGCCCACAGAGGATGGACAGAGGGCAACAAAACACACATAGAAAAGCCGTTTAATTTTCATAGGTGCAGTGAAATGTGTTGTTTTCCAGAGTCAGGCTTAGTAGTACAGTGCCCCTGGAGCATATCAGCACATTTCCCAAAGGCACAGACAGATTTTTCACCTTGTCGGCTCGGGCATTCGAACCAGCGACCTTTCGGTTACTGGCCCAACACTAAACGCTAGGCTACCAGTCTTACCTCGTGATACACAGAGGGCTTGGACAGGGAGGGGATGGTGAACGACAGGAGCTTGCTGTTCCCATCTTTGTCCACAATCTCCTGAAAAACCAGAGCGAGAAAGTAATGTTGGAGAGCTTTTTGGCCAGGTTGGTTAGTTTGAACAGTCTGGTTGATAGTGCGTGTGTGTGTGCGTGCGTGCGTGTGTGAATAAACGGGAAAACGTCAGGAAAACGATGAGCACGTTTCAACGGGGCCAAAGGCCCTGTGTTGTGATTCTGGACGGCCAGACCTTTATTTAACTAGGCAAGTCAGTTAAAAACAAATTCTTATTTTCAATGACAGCCTAGGAAAAGTGGGTTTAACGGCCTGTTCAGGGGCAGAACGACAGATTTGTACCTTGTCAGCTCGGGGATTTGAACTTGCAACCTTCCGGTTCCTAGTCCAACACTCTTACCACTAGGCTACCCTGCAGAGGTCAACGAAACAAGCTCTTCAATGCAGAGGTCAACGAAACAAGCTCTTCAATGCAGAGGTCAACGAAAAAAGCTTCTTTGGCTGGGTTGGTTGATTTTAACAGTCTGGTGGACAGTGTTTGTGTGTGCTTTGAGAGTAAGCTTAGTGACCTCTGCTCTGTGTCGTAATGGACTGCATGCCCTTAGTTTCTCCTATCCTCTGTCCATCCTCTGGGAGAGTTACTCACTGGGTGTGTCTGTACCCCAACACTAATCCTTCATGAGATCAGCACTGTTAATGCCAACCATGCCATTCACTAATGTGCTAACCATGCTATTGCTAACCATGCTATTGCTAACCATGCTATTTGCTTATCATGAAATTTCTTATGAAAATGTCTTATTGTGCTAACCATACCCTTCACAGCTGTGATAATGCTAACCCTGCTACCATGCTAACCATGTCCTTGAATGCTATGCTAATTGCTAACCACGCCCTTCACTGCCTGACTGCCTGCCCAGAGCCAGGTTCTTTCTGTATATCCAATGTCTGTCTGCAGAGAGCCGTGCTGTGTAACTGATGAGAGTAGTCTACAGCCATGGTAGATGAGAGAAGACAGAGGATCGTAATTATGCATCACACACAAAAAGACGGAGCCCTCTACAACGATATCTGCAGCAGTTACTAGATAGACCAGGAATCTGTCCTTTCCACAGGTCCTGACAAAGTTTTAGTAGCCTCTTCCAGTAACGACAGCAGACCTTCATCTGACCTTCAGCACCAGCTGTCCATGCATCTTCCATAGAGACTAAAGCCCTATCCCACCCTAACATCCAGCCTCTTCCATAGAGACTAAAGCCCTATCCCACCCTAACATCCAGCCTCTTCCAGAGACTAAAGCCCTATCCCACCCTAACATCCAGAATATTCCATAGAGACTAAAGCCCTATCCCACCCTAACATCCAGAATATTCCATAGAGACTAAAGCCCTATCCCCCCCTAACATCCAGCCTATTCCATAGAGACTAAAGCCATATCCCACCCCAAACATCCAGCCTCTTCCAGAGACTAAAGCCCTATCCCACCCCTAACATCCAACCTCTTCCATAGAGACTAAAGCCCTATCCCACCCCTAACATCCAGGCTCTTCCATAGAGACTAAATCCCCACCGCTAACATCCAGCAACTTCCATAGAGACTAAAGCCCTATCCCACCCCTAACATCCAGCCTCTTCCATAGAGACTAAAGCCCTATCCCACCCCTAACATCCAGCCTATTCCATATAGATTCAATCCCTGTTCCACCCCTAACATACTTCCTCCCCCAGAGACTAAAGCCCAGCCCACCCCTAACATCCAGCCTCTTCCATAGAGACTAAAGCACTATCCCACCCCTAACATCCAGCCTCTTCCATTGAGACTGAAGCCCTATCCCACCACTAACATCCAGCCTCTTCCATAGAGACTAAAGCACTATCCCACCCCTAACATCCAGCCTCTTCCATAGAGATTAAATCCCTGTTCCACCCCTAACATACTTCCTCCCCCAGAGACTAAAGCCCTATCCCACCCTAACATCCAGCCTCGTCCACAGAGATTAAATCCCTGTTCCACCCCTAACATACTTCCTCCCCCAGAGACTAACATCCAGCCTATTCCAGAGACTAAAGCCCTATCCCACCCCTAACATCCAGGCTCTTCCATAGAGACTAAAGCCCTATCCCACCCCTAACATCCAGGCCTATTCCAGAGCCTAAAGCCCTATCCCACCCCTAACATCCAGCCTCTTCCATAGAGATTAAATCCCTGTTCCACCCCTAACATACTTCCTCCCCCAGAGACTAACATCCAGCCTATTCCAGAGACTAAAGCCCTATCCCACCCCTAACATCCAGCCTCATCCATAGAGACTAAAGCCCTATCCCACCCCTAACATCCAGCCTCATCCATAGAGACTAAAGCCCTATCCCACCCCTAACATCCAGCATCTTTCATAGAGACTTAAGCCCTATCTCCGAACCCCACAGTCTGTACATATGCCTAGCATGAGGGGTAGGGTTATAACTAGGTTAGTTCTGTAGGTTTAGGTAGGTAGTAGTAGTTACCAGGTTGTATATGCCCAGCAGCAAGGCCTCTATGCAGCCGTTGCTCTGGCGGTCCCTGCTGGCGGTGATGCGGAGGTACACCCAGACCAGCTCTGGAAGGAACTGCAGTGTGAAGCGTCTCAGGCGGTCCTCAGAGCTCCGGTACATCTCAAACAGCTGGTGACAGACAGGCTCAAGGAGCTACAGGGATAGAGTAACATAATACAACCATTAGACTACAGGGATAGAGTAATATAATACAACCATTAGACTCCAGGGATAGAGTAACATAATACAACCATTAGACTACAGAGTAACATAATACAACCATTAGACTACAGGGTAACATAATACAACCATTAGACTACAGGGATAGAGTAACATAATACAACCATTAGACTACAGGGATAGAGTAATATAATACAACCATTAGACTCCAGGGATAGCGTAACATAATACAACCATTAGACTACAGGGATAGAGTAATATAATACAACCATTAGACTCCAGGGATAGAGTAACATAATACAACCATTAGACTACAGGGTAACATAATACAACCATTAGACTACAGGGATAGAGTAATATAATACAACCATTAGACTCCAGGGATAGAGTAACATAATACAACCATTAGACTACAGGGTAACATAATACAACCATTAGACTACAGGGATAGAGTAATATAATACAACCATTAGACTACAGGGATAGAGTAATATAATACAACCATTAGACTACAGGGATAGAGTAACATAATACAACCATTAGACTACAGGGATAGAGTAACATAATACAACCATTAGACTACAGGGATAGAGTAACATAATACAACCATTAGACTACAGGGATAGAGTAATATAATACAACCATTAGACTACAGGGATAGAGTAACATAATACAACCATTAGACTCCAGGGATAGAGTAACATAATACAACCATTAGACTACAGAGTAACATAATACAACCATTAGACTACAGGGTAACATAATACAACCATTAGACTACAGGGATAGAGTAACATAATACAACCATTAGACTACAGGGTAACATAATACAACCATTAGACTACAGGGTAACATAATACAACCATTAGACTACAGGGATAGAGTAACATAATACAACCATTAGACTCCAGGGATAGAGTAACATAATACAACCATTAGACTACAGGGATAGAGTAATATAATACAACCATTAGACTCCAGGGATAGAGTAACATAATACAACCATTAGACTACAGGGATAGAGTAACATAATACAACCATTAGACTACAGGGATAGAGTAACATAATACAACCATTAGACTCCAGGGATAGAGTAACATAATACAACCATTAGACTACAGGGTAATATAATACAACCATTAGACTACAGGGATAGAGTAATATAATACAACCATTAGACTACAGGGATAGAGTAACATAATACAATCATTAGACTACAGGGTAACATAATACAACCATTAGACTCCAGGGATAGAGTAACATAATACAACCATTAGACTACAGGGTAACATAATACAACCATTAGACTCAGAGCTACAGGGACAACAGGACAAAAAGTTTCCATGAAGCTACTAGGGGACAGGCAGACCTATCTTAGACAGAAAGGTGCTGGACAAAGCAACATACATCATGGTCACAGAAATGATGGCAAGTGTGCCAGGTGTCTTGGAGGCAGTATCGGTCTGTCCCCACCAGTGTGTTTGAAAATGAATGCTTTAGTCTGACAGATGGATTATCACTCAAGAAAATGTGAGGTCAACACACCAGACTGCCTGGACTTGCCATCACCTACAGGGAGACAGAGGCACAGGGAGACAAAAAAAACTAAACATGGAGGGAGATGAATGAGGAGATAACATGTGGGCCAGAAGAGTGCTGCAGTGTGTTACGCCCTACCCTGACATGGCCGGCCTGTGAGTCTGTAATAACTAACCTACCAAGATTTTGGGAGACTGGGGTTTGCATTCCACCTAATTTGTCACAAAGCGACACAGCAGCAGCCTCCTGGGTCATATTCACTGAGAACCAGATGGAAGAAAACCAACTGAAACAGGGAGGGAGCGAAAGATGGCGCCGACAGACATGGCAGCTCTGCTTTCAGCTCCTAAGCAACTCTGCAGTATGTGTTATTTCTTGCATTATTAACCCAGATTTATTTTTGTGCTATTAAATACAGCCGGAAATATCTTTTGAATATCAGAGCGGCTGTAACTCACCACCATCCTGACCAGGAAGGCAACTTTCCCGAAATTTGATTTTTTGTTCGTACCCCCCAGAGCAATTGAACTTATCCCAGAAGCTGCTCCAAGTCCTCGCTGGCGGAGAAGAGGTATTCGGAGTGGACTTCTTGTCTGACTCACGAGGCAGGCACACCATCCACCACTTCCGAGTGTATTACTCTCTAATGTTCAGTGTATTACTCTCTAATGTTCAGCGTATTACTCGAGAATGTTCAGCGTATTACTCGAGAATGTTCAGCGTATTACTCGAGAATGTTCAGCGTATTACTCGAGAATGTTCAGCGTATTACTCGAGAATGTTCAGCGTATTACTCGAGAATGTTCAGCGTATTACTCGAGAATGTTCAGCGTATTACTCGAGAATGTTCAGCGTATTACTCGAGAATGTTCAGCGTATTACTCGAGAATGTTCAGCGTATTACTCGAGAATGTTCAGCGTATTACTCGAGAATGTTCAGCGTATTACTCGAGAATGTTCAGCGTATTACTCGAGAATGTTCAGCGTATTACTCGAGAATGTTCAGCGTATTACTCGAGAATGTTCAGCGTATTACTCGAGAATGTTCAGCGTATTACTCGAGAATGTTCAGCGTATTACTCGAGAATGTTCAGCGTATTACTCGAGAATGTTCAGCGTATTACTCGAGAATGTTAAGCGTATTACTCGAGAATGTTCAGCGTATTACTCGAGAATGTTCAGCGTATTACTCGAGAATGTTCAGCGTATTACTCGAGAATGTTCAGCGTATTACTCGAGAATGTTCAGCGTATTACTCGAGAATGTTCAGCGTATTACTCGAGAATGTTCAGCGTATTACTCGAGAATGTTCAGCGTATTACTCGAGAATGTTCAGCGTATTACTCGAGAATGTTCAGCGTATTACTCGAGAATGTTCAGCGTATTACTCGAGAATGTTCAGCGTATTACTCGAGAATGTTCAGCGTATTACTCGAGAATGTTCAGCGTATTACTCGAGAATGTTCAGCGTATTACTCGAGAATGTTAAGCGTATTACTCGAGAATGTTCAGCGTATTACTCGAGAATGTTCAGCGTATTACTCGAGAATGTTCAGCGTATTACTCGAGAATGTTCAGCGTATTACTCGAGAATGTTCAGCGTATTACTCGAGAATGTTCAGCGTATTACTCGAGAATGTTCAGCGTATTACTCGAGAATGTTCAGCGTATTACTCGAGAATGTTCAGGGTATTACTCGAGAATGTTCAGGGTATTACTCGAGAATGTTCAGGGTATTACTCGAGAATGTTCAGTCCCTGGACAATACAGTAGACGAGCTCAGGGCGAGCATCTCCTTCCAGAGAGACAACAGGGACAATAACATAATCCATTTCAAGGAACCATGGCTCTCTCCGGGTATACTGTCCCTGTCCATACAGCCAGCTGGGTTCTCAGTACATCGCGCAGACAGGAATAAAGAACTCTCCGGGAAGAAGGAAGGCAGAGGTCTATGTTTCATGATTATACTAACAATCACGGTGTGATTGTGTTAATGTACAGGAACTCAAATCCTTTTGTTCACCAGACCAAGAATACCTCACAATAAAATGCCGATCGTATTAGAGAATGGTCTTCGGTTATAGTCACAGGCGTGTATTCTCCCCCTTAAGCCAATACCACAACGGCACTCAAGGAACTACACTGGACTTTGTGCAAATTGGAAACCACATAACCTGAGGCCGCATTTATTGTAGCTGGGGACTTAAACAAAGCAAATTTGAGCAAAAAGCTACCGAAGTTCTAACACATTGCCTGTAGTACTCATGCTTTAAATACTCTGGACGGGGATGGCTACAAGGCCCTCCCTAGGCCTCCCTGCGGTAGATCAGATCACGACTCGACACAAAGCAAAAAATCCAAAAGGAAGTACCCGTGCTAAGGGCTAATCAACGTGGTCTGACCAATTGGAATCCATGCTTCAAGATTGTATTGATCACGCAGACAGGGCTATGTTCCGGGTTGCCTCAGAATAACATCAATGTCAAATCCAACTGTATTTGCGCCGAATACAACAAATATAGACTTTACCGTGAAATGCTTTACTGACAAGCCCTTAACCAACAGTGCAGTTCAGGAAGAAAATATTTACCAAGTAGACTAAAATAAAAAGCAATAAGAAAAAGTAACACAATAAGAAAAACGAGGCTATATACAGGGGGTACCAGTACCGAGTCAATGTGCAGGGGTACAGGCTAGCTGAGGTAATCTGTACATGTAGGTGGGGGCAAAGGAAGTGACTATGCATAGGTAACAAACAGCAAGCAGCAGCAGTGTACAAAAAAAATGGGGGGGGGGTCAATGTAAATAGTCCGGGTGGCCATTTGATTAGGTGTTCAGGAGTCTTATGGCTTGGGGGTAAAAACTGTTGAGAAGCCTTTTTGTCATTGACTGGGCACTCCGGTACCGCTTGCCATGTGGTAGTAGAGAGAACAGTCTATGACTTGGGTGACTGGAGTCCTTGCAGTCACCCAAGTTTGCCAGGAAGCTTGGCCCCAGTGATGTACTGGGCCGTACGCACTACCCTCTGTAGTGCCTTGTGGTCAGATGCTGACCTGGAGACTTGGAGATAGGTCCCCAGATCCTCAAAATGTTCTACAGCTGCATCAACAAGAGTCTCCTGTCCTCGACACGGCCCGAGTCTCCTGTCCTCGACACGGCCCGAGTCTCCTGTCCTCGACACGGCCCGAGTCTCCTGTCCTCGACACGGCCCGAGTCTCCTGTCCTCGACACGGCCCGAGTCTCCTGTCCTCGACACGGCCCGAGTCTCCTGTCCTCGACACGGCCCGAGTCTCCTGTCCTCGACACGGCCCGAGTCTCCTGTACTCGACACGGCCCGAGTCTCCTGTACTCGACACGGCCCGAGTCTCCTGTACTCGACACGGCCCGAGTCTCCTGTACTCGACACGGCCCGAGTCTCCTGTACTCGACACGGCCCGAGTCTCCTGTACTCGACACGGCCCGAGTCTCCTGTACTCGACACGGCCCGAGTCTCCTGTACTCGACACGGCCCGAGTCTCCTGTACTCGACACGGCCCGAGTCTCCTGTACTCGACACGGCCCGAGTCTCCTGTACTCGACACGGCCCGAGTCTCCTGTACTCGACACGGCCCGAGTCTCCTGTACTCGACACGGCCCGAGTCTCCTGTACTCGACACGGCCCGAGTCTCCTGTACTCGACACGTGGGGGAGGGGTATGCAGATTCCCAGCTCTCTGCCAGCTCCGCCCACCTCGTCACAACAGATAAGTCATTCAGCAGACACTCTTATGTCATACTATTTGATACTGGTCCTCCGTGGGAATCGACTGAGTCAGACGGGACATACAGTTGTCACGTTTCCTGTCCTGAAACGCCATGCTGCTACCTAGGTGGGGTGGAAACAGTCTATCAGTCTCACCTCACTGCTGCTGTCCTGGATGACTCTGTAGAGAGCTGGCACCAGAGACTTCTTTAGGTGAAGGCTGCCTGCATAGGTGGAGATGTGGGTTTCTGGTAGAGTCTGGAGAAATAGAAACAGACAGTTGGGGTTTCTGGTAGAGTCTGGAGAAATAGAAACAGACAGTTGGGGTTTCTGGTAGAGTCTGGAGAAATAGAAACAGACAGTTGGGGTTTCTGGTAGAGTCTGGAGAAATAGAAACAGACAGTTGGGGTTTCTGGTAGAGTCTGGAGAAATAGAAACAGACAGTTGGGGTTTCTGGTAGAGTCTGGAGAAATAGAAACAGACAGTTGGGGTTTCTGGTAGAGTCTGGAGAAATAGAAACAGACAGTTGGGGTTTCTGGTAGAGTCTGGAGAAATAGAAACAGACAGTTGGGGTTTCTGGTAGAGTCTGGAGAAATAGAAACAGACAGTTGGGGTTTCTGGTAGAGTCTGGAGAAATAGAAACAGACAGTTGGGGTTTCTGGTAGAGTCTGGAGAAATAGAAACAGACAGTTGGGGTTTCTGGTAGAGTCTGGAGAAATAGAAACAGACAGTTGGGGTTTCTGGTAGAGTCTGGAGAAATAGAAACAGACTGGGTTTCTGGTAGAGTCTGGAGAAATAGAAACAGACAGGGTTTCTGGTAGTCTGGAGAAATAGAAACAGACAGGGTTTCTGGTAGTCTGGAGAAATAGAAACAGACAGGGTTTCTGGTAGTCTGCAGAAATAGAAACAGACAGGGTTTCTGGTAGTCTGCAGAAATAGAAACAGACAGGGTTTCTGGTAGTCTGGAGAAATAGAAACAGACAGGGTTTCTGGTAGTCTGGAGAAATAGAAACAGACAGGGTTTCTGGTAGTCTGGAGAAATAGAAACAGACAGGGTTTCTGGTAGTCTGGAGAAATAGAAACAGACAGGGTATAAACATCCCTTCACAGTATAAGTGTAGTCCAGTTGTCACAAGTTACTTTTCATTCTAGCGTAATCATGCCGAAAGAGCGGCAGCCTTTAAAAAGCAACAAGTCCTTTTGAAAACGACCTACGTGTCATCAATAAGAGTCAGAAAGTTATTCTTGTGTCAAATGTGAGTGTAAGTATAGCAACAGGATAATTCTGGCCATAAAGGCTGGTCTAAAACAGAGAATGGAACATCTGTGTATCACAACAGGTAAATTAAGGTTGGGTTTTGATTTGACGATGTCCATTTGCCCACTAACATGGAGTGAACAGCTGCGGTGATCGCTCTCTATCTAATATCAGACATTGAGACAGACATGCTCAAGAGCTCCAACTGTTTCCATAAGACAACACATCACACATGTTTTAACTTGAGAAATACTGCATCAAACACCTTAGATGTCAAACTCCTCAACTAAAACATGACACATTTCTTGAGTTATCTTCAATTGATTCTGTGGATTTTGAGGAAGTGAAATAGGCTGTACTGCCAGACCAGTAAGGGTCAGTAGAGGGAGAGGAGGCAGCCTCCACCCTCTGTACTGCCAGACCAGTAAGGGTCAGTAGAGGGAGAGGAGGCAGCCTCCACCCTCTGTACTGCCAGACCAGTAGTTTGTGTCTGTAGTTCAGGGTCCTCAGCTTGCAGCAATAACACTACTTCCTCCCTGACGTCACTCACAGCGCTGTCTGGACTCTAGAGACCCCTCCCCTCAGCCCTCGCAGAGACACAGAGTCAGAGACAAAGAGAGAGAGAGAGAGAGAGAGAGAGAGAGAGAGAGAGAGAGAGAGAGAGAGAGAGAGAGAGAGAGAGAGAGAGAGACAAAGAGAGAGAGAGAGACAAAGAGAGAGAGAGAGACAAAGAGAGAGAGAGAGACAAAGAGAGAGAGAGAGACAAAGAGAGAGAGAGAGACAAAGAGAGAGAGAGAGACAAAGAGAGAAACAGAGACAGAGTGTGTGTGTGTGTGAGAGAGAGAAGTGTCTGTAACCTGATGACAAACAGCACAGGCACCAGTTGGGGAGACAGATGGACATATCAACGGCGGTATGTATTAGGGGTGGGAATTAACCTCACCATACGACATTATCACCATATTTAGGTGTCGATACGAAATGTATTGTGATTCTATATGTTTGCTCACTGTATGTCTGCTGCAGAGAGATGAGATCATGACTCAAATGAGTTCAGTCAGGGAAATAAAACTGTGCTGAAAACATGTTGTCTCACTATTTAAAAACAAGATGGAGGACAAGCTATAGGATGTTTTGGTGCAGGTAGAGCTGACCAGCCTAGCTAACACTACCTAGCAAATAGATACTTGAGTTCAAGTATGTATATAAATATTGGTCCAGATGGACCCCCCCAATCACTGGTATGTATGGGGGGTCTGAGTCATGTCTGTGTGTATATAAATACTGTTCCATGTAACTGGATGGACCCCCCCCCCCCCCCCCCCCTCCCCGGTTTGTATGGGGGGGGGGTCTGAGTCATGTCTGTGTGTATATAAATACTGTTCCATGTAACTGGATGGACCCCCCCCCCCCCCTCCCCGGTTTGTATGGGGGGGGGGGGTCTGAGTCATGTCTGTGACCCACCTTGAATTCTGACAACCATTCCTCCACCACTCCTCCCTGCTCTGAGCCCAGCATCTTCCTCACACACCTAGAGAGGAGAGGGGAGAGAGACAGAGAGAGACAGAGAGAGAGAGAGAGACAGAGAGAGACAGAGAGACAGAGAGAGAGGAGAGAGACAGGAGAGGAGAGAGAACATGTTATCTCATTAGACCCGTTAGTAAAACAAGTCTGTTAACAATATCTGTGTCAATATCGCATAATCAACTTGCTTACAACCTGTTGTGGTATTCGCCTGACTGTTGTCATCAACGAGAAACTGTGTGTGCGGTCATTTGACTTCATTACTCAAAATGACATCGCCGAAGCAGACATTTTCACAGTGAAAGAGGCTTTATCTATGTTGGTTGGTGATAGGGATTAGGACACGGCCTTGCACTTTGAAAAGAGATGATATTAACGTGAGTGAAATAAGTAAATAGTAGATACGTGTTTGATGCTGTGAAACAGCTCTCAGATTAGCAAGTCCTGTCAACTTTGTTGGAACAGATGAGCACATCAGCAGTGGAGCTCAAATGATTGTTCTGGGTCTCTTGGAAATAGCTGACTATATACAGCTAAACACTGCAACAAACTAGATGGTTGTTTTGTCTCGTTTCTACGGATGTAATTCATATGGAAATGGCCCACGCTGCTTGCTATGGAGAACTATCTTTCTGACAGAACACAATGTGTAAATACTGATAATCACAAGTCTAGCTTTCTAGAGATTAATAGATGTGTACCCCAGGGTTCCATTATAGCTCCTTTGTTGTTCTCAATTTTATTTAGGATTATTTATGATATGGAAATGGGATGCAACCAGCAAAGTTACATCTATATGCAGATGATACATACAGTACATATATTAATGTGCTCCTTGTCTGGTTCAGGCTGTTGAAGAGCTCCAGACTGTGTTTCAGTCACTGCAGGCCCCCCTTTATGGTCACAAACCATACCTTGAATGTACAAAAAACTAAATTCATGACCTTTACCAGAGCTGGAACTCTGGCAGAGAAGGTTAGCATTGTCACATCTGGTGGCTCATTGAAAACGTGTCATCCTACAAATACCTAGGTATTTGGTTGGATGACAAGTTGTCCTTTAAAGTTCATGTGGATAATCTTGTGAGGAAGCTTAAATTGAAATTGTTTTTTTATTTTTGTAATAAGGCTTACTTCCTGCTTATGGCTAGAAGCTTGTTCAGGCCACTTTTCTCTCTGTAATTGATTACGGTGACTTGTTGTATATGCATGCAGCCTCCTCTGTCTTACAGAGACTGGACTCTGTTTATCATGCAGCCTCCTCTGTCTTACAGAGACTGGAATCTGTTTATCATGCAGCCTCCTCTGTCTAACAGAGACTGGACTCTGTTTATCATCAGCAGGTAAACTCCCTCTTTACCTCTGTAGTCTGGTCTCCTTCACCACCAGTAGGTAAACTCCCTCTGTAGTATGGTCTCCTTCACCACCAGCAGGTAAACTCCCTCTTTACCTCTGTAGTCTGGTCTCCTTCACGACCAGCAGGTAAACTCCCTCTTTACCTATGTAGTCTGGTCTCCTTCACCAACAGCAGGTAAACTCCCTCTGTAGTCTGGTCTCCTTCACCACCAGCAGGTAAACTCCCTCTGTAGTCTGGTCTCCTTCACCACCAGCAGGTAAACTCCCTCTGTAGTCTGGTCTCCTTCACCACCAGCAGGTAAACTCCCTCTGTAGTCTGGTCTCCTTCACCACCAGCAGGTAAACTCCCTCTTTACCTCTGTAGTCTGGTCTCCTTCACCACCAGCAGTTACCCGGTCTGCTAGGTGGTTGCTACTTAAAGTCCCAAGGACGTTCACACTGTTAGGCAAGACGGCCTTCTCTTCTTGTGCACCAGAGGTATGGAATAGTCTACAATCCATTAGTCATCTAAAATCAAATCAAAGTTTGTCACGTGCGCCAAATACAACAGGTTGGTCGGGCCAATTGAGGTAGTATGTATAGTTAAAATGACTATATGATAAACAGAGAGCAGCAGCAGAGTAAAAGAGGGGTTGGGGGGGGGGCTCACAATGTAAATAGTCCAGGTAACCATTTGATTACCTGTTCAGGAGTATTATGGCGTGGGGGTAAAAACTGTTCAGAAGCCTTTTTGTCCTAGACTTGGCACTCCGGTACCACTTGCAGTCGTGGGTGAACAGGGAGTACAGGAGAGGACTGAGCACGCAACCCTGGGGAGCTCCAGTGTTGAGGATCAGCGTGGCAGATGTGTTGCTACCTACCCTTACCACCTGGGGGCGGCCCATCAGGAAGTCTAGGATCCATTTGCAGAGGGAGGTGTTTAGTCCCAGGATCCTTAGCTTAGTGATGAGCTTTGAGGGCACTATGGTGTTGAACGCTGAGCTGTAGTCAATGAATAACATTCTCACATAAGTGTTCCTTTTGTCCAGGTGGGAAAGGGCAGTGTAGAGTGCAATAGAGATTGCATCATCTGTGGATCTGTTTGGGCGGTATTCAAATTGGAGGCAAATCGGAGTGGGTCTACTGTTTCTGGGATAATGGTGTTGGTGTGAGCCATTACCAACCTTTCAAAGCACTTCATGGCTACGGACGTGAGTGCTAGGGGACAGTAGTCATTTGGGCAGGTTGCCTGTGTGTTCTTGGGCACAGGGACTATGGTGGTCTGCTTGAAACATGTTGGTATTGCAGACTCAATCAGGGACATGTTGAACATGTCAGTGAAGACACTTTCCAGTTGGTCAGCACATGCCCCGAGCACACGTCCTGGTAATCTGTCTGGCCCTACTGCCTTGTGAATGTTGACCTGTTTAAAGGTCTTACTCACGTCGGCTACGGAGAGCGTGATCACACAGTCGTCCAGAACAGCTGCTGCTCTCATGCATGCCTCAGTGTTGCTTGCCTCGAAGCGAGCATAGAAGTGATTTAGCTCGTCTGGTAGGCTCGTGTCACTGGGCAGCTCTCGACTGTACTTCCCTTTGTAGTCTGTAATGGTTTGCAAGCCCTGCCACATCCGACGAGCATCAGAGCCGGTGTAGTATGATTCAATCTTAGCCCTGTATTGGCGCTCTGCCTGTTTGATGGTTTGTCGCAGGGCATAGCAAGATTTCTTGTAAGCTACCGGGTTAGAGTCCCGCACCTTGAAAGTGGCAGCTCTAGCCTTTAGCTCAGTGCGAATGTTGCCTGTAATCCATGGCTTCTGGTTGGGGTATGTACGTACAGTCACTGTGGGGACGACATCAACGATGCACTTATCGATAAAGCCAGTGAGTGTGGTGTACTCCTCAATGCCATAGGAAGAATCCCGGAACATGTTCCAGGCTGTGATAGAAAAACAGTCCTGCAGTTTAGCATCTGCTTCATCTGACCACTTTTCATAGACCGAGTCACTGGTGCTTCCTGCTTTAATTTTAGCTTGTAAGCAGGAATCAGGAGGACAGAGTTGTGGTCGGATTTACCAAATGGAGGGCGAGGGAGAGCTTTGTACGAGTCCCTGTGTGGAGTACAGGTGATCTAGAATGCTTTTCCCTCTGGTTGCACATTTAACATGTTGATAGAAATTTGGTAGAACTGATTTAAGTTTCCCTGCATTAAAGTCTCCGGCCACTAGGAGCGCTGCCTCTGGGTGAGTGGTTTCCTGTTTGCTTATTTCCTTATACAGCTGACTGAGTGCGGTCTTAGTGCCAGCACCTGTCTGTGGTGGTAAATAAACAGCCACGAAAAGTATAGCTGAGAACTCTCTAGGCAAGTAGTGTGGCCTGCAATTTAGCATAATATACTATACTTCAGGTGAGCAAAATCTAGAGACTTCCTTAGATTTCATGCACCAGCTGTTGTTTACAAATATGCACAGACCACCCCCCTCGTCTTACCGGAGTGAGCTGTTCTATCCTGCCGGTGTAACGTAGCTAGCTGAATATCCATGTCGTCATTCAGCCACGATTCCGTGAAACATAAGCAGAGGGGGAAAGGAGTATAGGATAGGATATCACAGTTTTTGATGTCCTGTTGGTAGGATATTCGTGATCATACCTCGTCTAATTTATTGTCCAATGATTACCGTCAATACTACTCGCCAACGTGCAATGGCAGCTTTCCCACTCGCCTTCTGCGGGTCCAGACCAGGCATCCGGCTCTTTGTCCTCTGTACTCGCGTCGCTTCCTCTTGGAAATAACGGGGATGTCAGCCCTGTGGGGTATTTGGAGAATGTCTTGTGCGTCCTCCTTGTTGTAGATAAAATCTTTGTCTAATCCGAGGTGAGTGATCGCTGTCCTGATATCCAGAAGCTCTTTGTCTAATCCGAGGTGAGTGATCGCTGTCCTGATATCCAGAAGCTCTTTGTCTAATCCTAGGCGAGTGATCGCTGTCCTGATATCCAGAAGCTCTTTGTCTAATCCAAGGTGAGTGATCTCTGTCCTGATATCCAGAAGCTCTTTGTCTAATCCAAGGTGAGTGATCGCTGTCTTGATATCCAGAAGCTCTTTGTCTAATCCAAGGTGAGTGATCGCTGTCCTGATATCCAGAAGCTCTTTGTCTAATCCAAGGTGAGTGATCTCTGTCCTGATATCCAGAAGCTCTTTTTTGCCATAAAATACAGTTGCAGAAACATTATGTACAAAATAAGTTACAAATAACACAAAAAAACAACACATTATAGCACAATTAGTTGGGCGCCCGTAAAACTGCTGCCATTTCTTCCGGCACCATTTTAGTTAATATAGATATTAGTGCCACTGAATGAATTTAAAATATAGATGGGAGGCTCTGTTACTGAGGAGTGTAAATGCTTTTTTAAAGGCTGGATCACATTGTTGTATGTTTTAATTGTGTAATGGACTGATTGTTCTGGGTCTCAATGGGCTTTTCCTTGTTAAATAAAATAAAAAGTCTGTCAGGCAAGAGAAGGTGTGTGTAGCAGCAAATTTGTCCTGCTTTCACAAAGCATCAACCAAGTCAACCCTTTCACTTGCTAGCCATACAGACAACCAGCTAACTAGCAACAACCAGCTAATTAGCAACAACCAGCTAATTAGTAACAACCAGCTAACTTGCCACTGAAATGAAGGCTAGAGTTAATGAGCTAACTAATCAGCTAACATTGGTGAACTCTTGTCTGTCAAGCAAGAGTTGATTGGAGGAGGCTGTGTATGGAGGTGGAGGGGCTCAGCAGCAAAAGGTAGGGAAGTAGAGGAGTTTGAGATAATTGGAGGGATAGAGATGGGGGAGGAGTGAGCAAGAGGAGAGTGAAGAGGGAAAGTAGAGGGAGAGAAGAAGGAGGGAGTTGAAACAGAGGGAGAGGAGGAAGCAGAGGATAAATGAGGGAGAAGGGAAATAAGAGGGAGAGGAGGAAGAAGGAGAGGAGGAAGCAAAGGGAGAGGAGGAAGCAAAGGGAGAGGAGGAAGCAAAGGGAGAGGAGGAAGCAAAGGGAGAGGAGGAAGCAAAGGGAGAGGAGGAAGCAAAGGGAGAGGAGGAAGCAAAGGGAGAGGAGGAAGCAAAGGGAGAGGAGGACGAAAGAGTTAGGGGAGGGGGAAGCAAAGGGAGAGGAGGAAGCAAAGGGAGAGGAGGACGAAAGAGTTAGGGGAGGGGGAAGCAAAGGGAGAGGAGGAAGCAAAGGGAGAGGAGGAAGCAAAGGGAGAGGAGGAAGCAAAGGGAGAGGAGGAAGCAAAGGGAGAGGAGGAAGCAAAGGGAGAGGAGGACGAAAGAGTTAGGGGAGAGGGAAGAACACACCTGAGAGGCAAGTATTCAGTTCCATGTAGTGTGTCTGCCCCAAGTCCCACCATTCACCCTTGTACCACACAGCCTGGGTCTGAAGTGACAGTGGCAGGGGTTTTGGAGTTGTTTTTAAAAGTGGTAGGACCTTAAATCTATTCAAGAGCTTGAAATGCGTTACAAAAAGAAAATGTGCGGGGTTGACCATCTTGACCACTTAGTACAGACCAGGCCCGACAGACCAGGCCCGACAGACCAGGCCCTTGTGCACTAACTTTGTGACACGGCTACAGTGACAGGAAGAGAGGAGCCAAGAATGTGGCACCAGGGCGTGAGGACCGAGGTGGAAGTCATTTGAAAGCAGGTGAAGTTTGAAGGGTGCAAGAGTGGGTGTGTGGTGTGCAAGAGTGCCCTATGTAGTCAGTGGGGTTATGGTATGGGCAGTCATAAGCTACGGACAACGAACACAACTGCATTTCATCTATGGCAATTTGAATGCACAGAGATACCATAACGAGATCGAGGCCCACCTCACGTTTCAGCATGTTAATGCAAGGCCCCATATCCCAAGGATCTGGTCACAATTCCGGAAACTGAAAATGTCACAGTTCTTCCATGGCCTGCATACTCAGACACTCAGTCACCCATTGAGCAAGTTTGGGATGCTCTGGATTGATGTGTACGACTGTGAGTTCCAGTTCCCGCCACACAGCCATTGAAGAGTGGGACAACAAATAACAGGCCACAATCAACAGCCTGATCAACTCTATGCGAAGGAGATGTGTCACATGGAGGCAAAATTGCGGTCACACCAGATTGACTGATTTTCGGATCGCCGCCCCAACCTTAAGGTATCTCTGACCAACGAACGCATATCTGTATTCCCAGTCATGTGAAATCCATAGATTAGGGCCTAATCATTTATTTAAATTGACTGATTTCCTTATATGAACTAACTTATTGAAATTGTTGTATGTTGCATTGAGATATAGCCTATATTGGGCCTATATTGGGCCTATATTGGGCCTATATTAGTCTTGCGTAGCCTCGAGATCACGATGTCGTCACGTCTCCATGGAGGTCTGGAAAGCCGCTAGAAGGATCCGCTGGCTTCCAGCAGCTACATTTTTATTGGATTTCAAGAACCCTCCCCCACTCGCCCGTGGAAGCTACGTGCTGTTCGTCACGGTTTTCAGACCAGGTAGGACACATATTGCATATAGTTGTACCATATCCTAGTTTGCAACATTTCATAAAATGGACGAAAAACAGATTTTGGTTTTGTGTGCTGTATACACAACATCGATTAGATAAAGGCATTACAAATCCTCTGCTTGAACACTCTCTGCCCAAGCAAGGCATTTGATTGGAGTGACATGTTGCGAGGCTTCAATGATTTATACCTCGGCGTACACGTCACGGACAAACTGAAATGGTCCCCCCACACAGACAATGTGGTGAAGGCAGCGCAACAGCACCTCTTCAACCTCAGGAGGCTGAAGACATTTGGCTTGTCATGCAAAACGCTAAACAAACTTTTACAGATGGACAATTGAGAGCATCTTGTCGGGCTGTATCACCGTCTGGTACGGCAACTGCTCCGCCCACAACCGTAAGGCTCTCCAGAGGGTAGTGAGGTCTGCACAATGTATCACCTGGGGCAAACAACCTGCCCTCCAGGACACCTACAGCACCCGATGTCACAGGAAGGCCATAAAGATCATCAAGGATAACAACCACCTGAGCCACTGCCTGTTCACCCCGCTACCATCCTGAAGGAGAGGTCAGTACAGGTGCATCAAAGCTGGGACCGAGAGACTGAAAAACAGCTTCTATCACAGCCATCAGACTGTTAAACAGCCATCACTAACTCAGAGGCTGCTGCCTAAATACAGACTTGGAATCATTGGCCACTTTAATAAATGGTACACTAGTCACTTGAATAATGCCACGTTAATAATGTTCACATATCTTGCATTACTCATCTCATATGTACAGTGGGGCAAAAAAGTTTTTAGTCAGCCACCAATTGTGCAAGTTCTCCCACTTAAAAAGATGAGGCCTGTAATTTTCATCATAGGTCACTTATTAAACTACGACAGACAAAATTATTTTTTTGAAATCTAGAAAATCACATTGTAGGATTTTTAATGCATTTATTTGCCAATTATGGTGGAAAATAAGCATTTGGTCAATAACAAAATTTTATCTCAATACTTTGTTATATACCCTTTGTTGGCAATGACAGAGGTCAAACGTTTTCTGTAAGTCTTCACAAGGTTTTCACACACTGTTGCTGGTATTTTGGCCCATTCCTCCATGCAGATCTCCTCTAGAGCAGTGATGTTTTGGGGCTGTTGCTGGGCAACAAGGACTTTCAACTCCCTCCAAAGATTTTCTATGGGGTTGAGATCTGGAGACTGGCTAGGCCACTCCAGGACCTTGAAATGCTTCTTACGAAGCCACTCCTTCATTGCCCGGGCGGTGTGTTTGGGATCATCGTCATGCTGAAAGACCCAGCCACGTTTCATCTTAAATGCCCTTGCTGATGGAAGGATGTTTTCATGCAAAATGTCACAATACATGGCCCCATTCATTCTTTCCTTTACACAGATCAGTCGTCCTGGTCCCTTTGCAGAAAAACCCCCCCAAAGCATGATGTTTCCACCCCATGCTTTGGATGCAACTCAGCATTCTTTGTCCTCCAAACACGACGAGTTGAGTTTTTACCAAAAAGTTATATTTTGGTTTCATCTGACCATATGACATTCTCCCAATCTTCTTCTGGATCATCCAAATGCTCTCTAGCAAACTTCAGACGGGCCTGGACATGTACTGGCTTAAGCAGGGGGACACATCAATCACTGCAGGATTTGAGTCCCTGGCGGCATAGTGTGTTACTGATCGTAGGCTTTGTTACTTTGGTCCCAGCTCTCTGCAGGTCATTCACTAGGTACCCCCGTGTGGTTCTGGGATTTTTGCTCACCGTTCTTGTGATAATTTTGACCCCACGGGGTGAGATCTTGTGTGGAGCCCCAGTTCGAGACAGATTATCAGTGGTCTTGTATGTCTTCCATTTCCTAATAATTGCTCCCACAGTTGATTTCTTCAAACCAAGCTGCTTACCTATTGCAGATTCAGTCTTCTTTGGTCTTGGCCATAGTGGAGTTTGGAATGTGACTGTTTGAGGTTGTGGACAGGTATTTTATACTGATAACAAGTTCAAACAGGTGCCATTAATACAGGTAACAAGTGGAGGACAGAGGAGCCTCTTAAAGAAGAAGTTACAGGTCTGTGAGAGCCAGAAATCTTAATTTGCAAATAAATTAAAAAAAATCTTATTTTGTTTGTCATAGTTGAAGTGTACCTATGATGAAAATTACAGGCCTCTCATCTTTTTAAGTGGGAGAACTTGCACAATTGATGGCTGACCAAAAACTTTTTTGCCCCACTGTACATATGAGATGAGTAATGCAAGATATGTGAACATTATTAACGTGGCATTATTCAAGTGACTAGTGATCCATTTAGGGGTGGCAGGGTAGCCTAGTGGTTAGAGCGTTGGACTAGTAACCGCAAGTTCAAATCCCCGAGCTGACAAGGTACAAATCTGTCTTTCTGCCCCTGAACAGGCAGTTAACTCACAGTTCCTAGGCCGTCATTGAAAATAAGAATTTGTTCTTAACTGACTTGCCTAGTTAAATAAAGGTAAAATAAATAACATTAAAAATTTAAGTGGCCAATGATTCCAAGTTGTATTTAGGCAGCAGCCTCTCTGAGTTAGTGATGGCTGTTTAACAGTCTGATATATACTGTATTTTAATACCATCTATTGCATCTTGTATTTATGCAGCTCTGTCATTGCTCATCGATATATTTATATATTCTTAATCCATTCCTTTAGATCTGTGTGTATACGGTAGTTGTGGAATTGTTAGATTACTTGTTAGATATTGCTGCACTGTCGGAACTTGAAGCACAAGCATTTCGCTACACTCACATTAACATCTGCTAACCATGTGTATATGACAAATACACTTTGGTTTGGTTAGAGAAGCCTAGCCATACCTGAGAAGTAGTTGGTGAACCAGGCGAGGCAGTCATTTGAGAACACAAGGCTGTCGAGTCTGCCGATAAGAATGTGGTGATTGACAGAGTCGAAAGCCTTTGCCAGGTCGATGAATACAGCTGCACAGTATTTTCTCTTATCGATGGCGGTTGTGATATAGTTTAGCACCTTGAGCGTGGCTGAGGTGCACCCATGACCAGCTCTGAAACCAGATTGCATAGTGGAGAAGGTACGGTGGAATTCGAAATGGTCGGTGATCTGTTTGTTAACTTGGCTTTCGAAGACCTTAGAAAGGCAGGGTAGGATAGATATAGGATAGATATAGGTCTGTAACAGTTTGGGTCTAGAGTGTCTCCCCCTTTGAAGAGGGGGATGACCGCAGCAGCATCCAATCTTTGGGGATCTCAGACGATAAGAAAGAGAGGTTGAACAAGCTAGTAATTGGGGTTGCAACAATTTCTGCAGATAATTTGATTTGGTTAGAGAAGCCTAGTTCTGAACAAGGCGTATATGAAGCTCTCCCATTTCTCTTCTTTCTGTGCCACCTACATCTGACCCCGTTTACTTGACCGATCGATTGTTTGGTTGATATCTGATGACCGACAGACTTTTTTAAGTTGAGTGGTTGCACATGTATTACCTTCTTTTAATTACATTTGGGGATGTCCAACTGCATTTCTGATTATGTTAATGAGCTGTGGAGCTTCTCAGTCATTTTTTTCTTCACCTCAAACAGCAAGTAAACAAAGTAATTGAGAATGACAACAGTTCCTCAATGTATTTGAAAAATATTTTCAGCTCTGTCCCTTTCAATAACCACAAGCCTCAATATAAAAAGGGAAAAATGTCATCATCTGATCCAGTGTTAACGTCATAAAATACTGGATTACTTCTTATCCCTAGCGCAAATACAAGTATCTGTCCGGAGCTCACTGGATTTGGAAAGGGCACAGAATAGTTAATAACAGCAAGCTTCTGGCCAGACCCAGTTGATACAATGTTTCAAGTTCTTTGCAGATGGGATTGATAAGTTTAAGTTCAATTATAACAACATTTTCGTATATCAAAATAGTAGATTTTATTAAAACACATCGGGTGTGTCTGGTCAATTTTTAAACATGTATTTTTCCAATCGATTAATCGAAAGAACAGCCCACTCTAGATTGACTAAGATAAATTAAAAAGAAAATGGGTCAGGGACAGCCCTAGTGCCCCCTACTGAGGCTATGAGACAGTGAAGAAATCAGTATAACACAGGCCCCCAAAATGGGTCAGGGACAGCCCTAGTGCCCCCTACTGAGGCTATGAGACAGTGAAGAAATCAGTATAACACAGGCCCCCAAAATGGGTCAGGGACAGCCCTAGTGCCCCCTACTGAGGCTATGAGACAGTGAAGAAATCAGTATAACACAGGCCCCCAAAATGGGTCAGGGACAGCCCTAGTGCCCCCTACTGAGGCTATGAGACAGTGAAGAAATCAGTATAACACAGGCCCCCAAAATGGGTCAGGGACAGCCCTAGTGCCCCCTACTGAGGCTATGAGACAGTGAAGAAATCAGTATAACACAGGCCCCCAAAATGGACTCTAACAGATAAAGATCATTGGACAAATGACTGAGTGAGATAAAAATATCAGACTGGCCGTTCACCCCTGACCTTACCTCACTCTTCCAGAGTTCAGATGTCCACCAGGTGAAAAAGCTGGGTGTCCGTGCTGTCACTCATCTGTCGCTCGCTCAGTCACCTAGAAATTGAGAGAACAATCACTCAGGTTGGTTGGTATTGAGAGGATCTATGGTGTAACTGGATGCCAGTTGGCTTGTTCGGGTCTAGTAAAGCTAGACCAATTTTGTCGACAATTATGACACCTTCTGGATTAGGCCTGGCTACTTTGTGGAAGATGGAATTCACCTGGGTGAAAATGGCCCCCAGCTGTTGTCAAACATTGGAAAGGTTCTTGGTCAACTAAATTGATGGGAGGACAATATTATCATTCCATGTAAAGGCACGTTTTACCATCTCCTCTTTAGTCTCTATGAGAGTTGTACATGTTGTATGTGAAGGTGGTGACAATGGTGCCGGAGAAACATCATTGCTATTCCTTTGTTTTCTTGTCCTAATAGGTATAATCCAATCTTTGAGTTATTGGTTGGAAAAACATGTTTAAAAATTGACCAGACACACCCTGTGTGTTTTAATAAACTATCGACTATATTTTGAAATACGAAGATATTATAATTGAAATTAAACTGTTACTCCGTCCTGTCTGCAAAGTACTTGAAACATTGTATCAACTGGGTCTGGTTAGAAACGTCCTATTATTAACCATTCTGGGCCCTCCGTTTCCAACACCAGAGAGCTCCAGACAGACACGGATGTATTTGCGCTAGGGATAATTAGTAAAATCATTTATCCCTTTCACATCATCCAAACTTAAAGAACCCTAAGAAATTGACATTGATTGACCTACAAATACTCCAGAGAAATACACTGGGAGTGCTTTGGAAATGAGTGACCGCTGTCCCATTGTATGTGTCAGGGATTTACAGATGCCTCTATCCAAAATGCGTTTTTAATCAACGAGCAATTTTAAACATTAAAATGAACATGCCTTTTGTGACTGATTGTATTGCATCTATACCTGACCCAGAGCTGGCTCTGAACCACTTCTCTAACATATTGTAGATAAACATGACAAACATTTGTTTTTAAAGAGAGAAATCAGTCTTTCCCTTGGTTCAGTACGGAGCTATCTGAAGACATACACAACAGAGATGCTGCCTGGGCCAAAGCTAGATTCAACCTCGGGGCCCAGACTGGCAGTCTTTCAGGTGATTTGAGAAATCTGTGTAAAACTAGTTTAAAAAAAGCTAAATCAGATGATTATGTTAATACACTCTCTGAATGTACAGGGAACCCAGCTAAACGTTGGAAAGCGGTTAAATCCCGGAAGGGTTGTGTCTCCTCTTCTCTCCCAAGAAATGTATTTCGATTCTGGCCCTATTACTGACAAAATGGATATCATTAATGCATTTCAATCACCATTTGATCTCTGCAGGCGTTATATTTGAATGTATTTCAAAGCCAACTCTTGAAAAGAGTAGTTTGGATGTAGATGGTGAAAATCTATTGAATGATACTATAAATGCTGGTTAGAAGTTCACTATTTGGAAATTCACTGAAAGAAGTCCTGGATTCTTTGCTAACAGACAAAGAAAAACATCCCCAGGGGCTGATCATCTAGAGCCTGGTCTGCTGAAGTGTGCAGAACCTCTTATTACTGGCTCAGTGGCCCACATTTTAATTTAACATTGTTATCAGGAAGTATTCCAAAAGCATGGACATCTGCATATGAGCTATCACTCCATTAGGGTGGAGATACAAATGATGTAGACATCTGTCACTCCATTAGGGTGGGGATACAAATGATGTAGACCTCGGTCACTCCATTAGGGTGGGGATACAAATGATGTAGACCTCGGTCACTCCATTAGGGTGGGGATACAAATGATGTAGACCTCGGTCACTCCATTAGGGTGGGGATACAAATGATGTAGACCTCGGTCACTCCATTAGGGTGGGGATACAAATGATGTAGACCTCGGTCACTCCATTAGGGTGGGGATACAAATGATGTAGACCTCGGTCACTCCATTAGGGTGGGGATACAAATGATGTAGACAACTGTCACTCCATTAGGGTGGGGATACAAATGATGTAGACAACTGTCACTCCATTAGGGTGGGGATACAAATGATGTAGACGTCTGTCACTCCATTAGGGTGGGGATACAAATGATGTAGACGTCTGTCACTCCATTAGGGTGGGGATACAAATGATGTAGACATCTGTCACTCCATTAGGGTGGGGATACAAATGATGTAGACATCTGTGTCACTCCATTAGGGTGGGGATACAAATGATCTCGACATCCGTCACTCCATTAGGGTGGGGATACAAATGATCTGGACATCACCCCATTTCAAGACTACAGTGTTTAGCTAAGATTCTTGAATCCTTGGTTAATGTACAACTTTGTTGCATCTGATAATTGTATTCTTAATATAAACCAATCAGGGTTTAGAACTGGGCATAGTACTGATCTTGTCAATGTCTTGGATGTTAAAAAGAGCTGTGCTGCCTTGTTTATTGACCTGTCAAAGGCGTTTGACACTGTTGATCGTTCTATTTTACTGAAGAAATTATCAGGAGTAGGCCTGGAATATACAGCCCGTTCATGGTTTCAGAATTATCTCAGCGACTGAACTCAGGCCATCTTGATAGATGGGGTTGAATCAGAATTATCTCAGCGACTGAACTCAGGCCATCTGATAGATGGGGTTGAATCAGAATTTGAGATTCAAAAAGGTGTTCCTCAGGGTTCTATTTTGGGTCCATTATTGTTTCACTTTGTATATTAATGACATAGGAAACACTGTTAATACTTATAACATTCACCTCTATGCAGATGACGGTTTTGTATTCCTGTGCCACCCTTCAGCATGACCTTGATTCAATTCAGAAATCACTTAAAGACCTTTAATTAGTGTTAAACACAAGTAAAACCAAGCTCATGCTGATCTCTACGTCACAATGTTGATATATGTTTGTGTTATAAATGGAAGCCAAATTGAGCTTGTTCCCCAATGTAAGTACCTGGGTGTCTGGGTTGATGACAAGTTGTCCTTCGTCACGCATATAGAAAATCTGACGAAGAAGCTAAGATCCAAGATTGTTTTTTTACATCAAAATAAATCATGCCTTATTTTAATTACTATGAGAAAGACTGTTCAAACAACGTTTCTCCCTGTATTGGATTTCGGTGATATTGTTTACATGCATGAGGAAACCCATAAACTAAAGTATATAATTCAGCAATATGTTTTATCACAGGGGACAGTTCAGACTACAATGATGAGTCCTTATAAAAATGATGGATGGACCTCTGTCTGTAAGAAGAAATCTGCATTCTCTTTTATTTATCTATAAAGCAATCTGACAAACTCCCTCGATATGCAACATCATTAACGAAGATAAGAATCATAAGTTACCAAACCTGTTCACAGGAATGGATAATACTAGAGATCCCTTCAGTCTCCACAGATTTGGGTAAATCAGAGTTTTTTTTTTATTACCCCAAATTGTGGAACAATCTGCAGAATTCCCTGTAGTTAGATGTGCTGGTGCAACTCAGGAAGTTTTTACATTATTGATTGAGGACCTCCATGTAGTTGAATGGGATTGCGTTAATTAAATAATGTTTATTTTTGTATATTGTGCTGAATGATATTGTTTTATACACATGTATGTTGTTTTAATATTCTGTTTTTATTGTAATGGTGTACAGGGCTCTCTTGTAAGAGATTATTAACCTCAATATGACTCCTTGTTTAAATAAAAGGTTAAATAAGAAAATACCCACACCCCCTTTGCTGCTATAACAGCCTCCACTCTTCTGGGAAGGCTTTCCACTAGATGTAGGAACATTGCTGCTATAACAGCCTCCACTCTTCTGGGAAGGCTTTACAGTAATGTTGGAACATTGCTGCAGGGACTTGCTTCCATTCAACCACAAAAGCATTAGTGAGGTCGGGCATTGATGTTGGGCAGTGTAGCCTAGTGGTTAGAGCATTGGACTAGTAACCGAAAAGTTGCAAGTTCAAATCCCCAAGCTGACAAGGTACAAATCTGTCATTCTGCCCCTGAACAGGCAGTTAACCCACTGTTCCTAGGCAGTCATTGAAAATAAGAATTTGTTCTTAACTGACTTGCCTAGTAAAATAAAGGTAAAAAAATAAAATAAAAAATAAAAATGTTGGGTGATTAGGCCTGGCTCGCAGTCAGCGTTCCAATTCATCCCAAAGGTGTTTGATGGGGTTGAGGCCAGGGCTCTGTGCAGGCCAGTCAAGTTCTTCCTCACAGACCTCAACAAGCCATTTCTGTATGAACCTCGCTTCGTGAAAGGGGGAATTGTCATGCTGAAACAGGAAAGAGCCTTCCCCAAATTGCTTTGGCAGCAGCTAATGGGGATCCATAATAAATACAAACTGTTGCCACATTGTTGGAAGCACAGAATCGTCTAGAATGTCATTGTATGCTGTAGCATTAAGATGTCCCTTCACTGGAACTAAGGGGCCTAGCCATTAACCATGAAAAAAATCCATAGACCATTATTCCTCCTCCACCAAACTTTACAGTTGGCAGTACGCATTCGGGCAGGTAACGTCATCCACTGAACCCAGATTATTCCGTCAGACTGCCAGATGATGAAGCTTGATTCAACACTCCAGAGAACACGTTTCCACTGCTCCAGAGTCCAATGGCAGCAAGCTTTACACCACTCCAGCTGACGCTTGGGATTGTGATCCCTTCTTCAGTCACAACAGACAGCCCCCCTCCTTCAGTCACAACAGACCAGCCCCCCTCCTTCAGTCACAACAGACCAGCCCCCCTCCTTCAGTCACAACAGACCAGCCCCCCTCCTTCAGTCACAACAGACCAGCCCCCCTCCTTCAGTCACAACAGACCAGCCCCCCTCCCCCAGTCACAACAGACCAGCCCCCCTCCCCCAGTCACAACAGACCAGTACAATTGAAAATATAGGCTATATATTGTTTGCTGCAGAGAGTAGACTCCTTCACATAAAGTAAATGAGTCAGTGACATCAAGCAGATCCAGTCAGCCTTGAGCAGCATGTGGACAGACTAGTCCTTTCCTATTCTACTAGACAGAGAACATGCTAAATCAAATGCAAGTTGTATTTGTCACATGCGCCGAATATAACAGGTGTAGACTTTACTAAGAAATGTTAAATTAACGATAAATGTTGTGTTTCTTGGGACCCAATCGTTTATCCCCCTCATCAATCTACAAGGTACATCCCTGTCCATCCATCCATCCAGATTACACATAGTATATTTTAATTCAATCCATTTTAGAATAAGGCTGTAACGTAACACAATGTGGAACAAGTCACGGGGTCTGAATACTTTCCGAATGCACTTTAGATACACTAATACTCACAGTGGTGTAAAGTACTTCAGTACAAATACTTTAAAGTACTAAAGTCATTTTTGGGATCTGTACTTTATGATTATTATTTGACAACTTTTACTTCACTACATTTCTAAAGAAAATAAATGTACTTTTTACTCCATACATTTATCCAGACACCCAGAAGTACTTGTTACATTTTGAATGCCTAGCAGCACAGGAAAATGGTCCAATCACACACTTATTAAGAGAACATCCCTGGTCATCCCTACTGCCTCTGAAGGACTCACTAAACAGAGAACATCCCTGGTCGTCCCTACTGCCTCTGAAGGACTCACTAAACAGAGAACATCCCTGGTCGTCCCTACTGCCTCTGAAGGACTCACTAAACAGAGAACATCCCTGGTCGTCCCTACTGCCTCTGAAGGACTCACTAAACAGAGAACATCCCTGGTCGTCCCTACTGCCTCTGAAGGACTCACTAAACAGAGAACATCCCTGGTCGTCCCTACTGCCTCTGAAGGACTCACTAAACAGAGAACATCCCTGGTCATCCCTACTGCCTCTGAAGGACTCACTAAACAGAGAACATCCCTGGTCATCCCTACTGCCTCTGAAGGACTCACTAAACAGAGAACATCCCTGGTCATCCCTACTGCCTCTGAAGGACTCACTAAACAGAGAACATCCCTGGTCATCCCTACTGCCTCTGAAGGACTCACTAAACAGAGAACATCCCTGGTCATCCCTACTGCCTCGGATCTGAAGGACTCACTAAACACAAATGCTTCATTGACAATTGGGCACTTTTTCCACCACTGCCTACTCATACATTACTGCTGCAGTGCTTGTTGTAGCGCTGAGTGGAAATTGGAAAAACATGCATTTTATGTCTTTTAAAAGATGTGGAATACAAAGTGTTGACAGTGCTGAGTAAGAACTTAAACATGAACTCACTCATAAAAACAGCATTGACAGTCTCTCTAGTCATGGTTTTAAACATTTTGAAATATCACCTTTGCTGATTGTGATCACTCTCCTATTGCTGACTACAAATTATCTATAACTGAACTAATAACTCACTAACTAGCAAAGGATATGAACAAAACGTGCACACTTGGTTACAAGCAGGACTCGCTTTGATCTCAAAACAACTGCATTTACTCACGACCGCTCATGCTGTAAACACAGTCCAGTTCAAAGTCAATTGCACAGATCCATATACAATGACTTCGTAAAGTATTCAGACCCCTTGACTTTTGTTAGGTTACAGCCTTACTCTAAAATGTATTAAAATTGTTTTTACCCCCTCATCAACACACACACAAATACTCCATAATGACAAAGCATTTGCTATTTTTTTATATTAAAAAAAGGAAAATATCATATTTACATAAGTATTCACAGCCTTTACTCAGTACTTTGTTGAAGCACCTTTGGCAGCGATTACAGCCTCGAGTCATCTTGGGTATGACGCTACAAGCTTGGCACACCTGTATTTGGGGAGTTTCTCCATTTCTTCTCAGCAGATCCTCTCGAGTTCTGTCAGGTTGTATGGGGAGTGTTGCTACACAGTTATTGTCAGGTCTCTCCAGAGATGTTCAATTGGGTTTAAGTCCGGGCTCTGGCTGGGCCACTCAAGGACATCCCGAAACCACTCCTGCATTGTCTTGGCTGTGTGCTTAGGGTCATTGTCCTGTTGGAAGGTGAACCTTCGTCCCAGTCTGAGGTTCTGAGCGCTCTGGAGTAGGTTTTCATCAAGGATCTCCCAGGAATTTGCTTCGATCCTGACTAGTCTCCCAGTCCCTGCCGCTGAAAGAGTTCAATCTTGCTTTCATCATTCACGTTTCTCATTGTCTGAGAGTCTTTTGGTGCCTTTTAACAAACTCCAAGCAGGCTGTCATGTGTCTTTTACGGAGGAGTGGTTTTCATCTGGTCACTCTACCATAAAGGCCTGATTGGTGGAGAGATGGTGGTCCTTCTGGAAGGTTCTCCCATCTTCACAGAGGAATTCTAGAGCGACCATCAGGTTCTTGGTCACCTCCCTGACCAAGACCCTTCTCCCCCGATTGCTCATTTTGGCCGGGCAGCCAGCTCTAGGAAGAGTCTTGGTGGTTCCAAACTTCTTCTATTTAAGAATGGAGGCCACTGTGATCTTGGGGAACTTCAATGCTGCAGAAATGTTTTGGTACCCTTCCCCAGATCTGTGCCTCGACACAATCCGGTCTCAGAGTTCTACGGACAATTCCTTTGACCTCAATGCTTGGTTTTTGCTCTGACATGCACTATCCATTGTGGTACGTTACATAGACACGTGTGCCTTTCCAAATCATGTCAGATCAATTGAATTTACCACAGGTAGACTTCAAATCAAGTTGTAGAAACATTTTAAGTATGATCAATGGAAACAGGATGTGCCTGAGCTCAATTTCGATTCTCATAGCAAAGGGACTGAATACTTGTAAATAAGGTTTATTTATTTATTTTTTAATACACTTGCAATAATTTCAAAAAAGCTGTTTTCACTTTGTCATTATGGGGTATTGTGTGTAGATTGCTGAGGATTTGTATTTATTTAATCCATTTTACAGTAAGGTTGTAACATAAAATGTGGAAAAAGTCTAGGAGTCTGAATACTTTCTGAAGGCACTATGGTCTATTTGCATATAGGCCTACTGCAGGTCTGATTGTTTATGCCTTTACCGGTCTGTATAGAGTACGGGCTGAGTAGTGCGTGGCAAAAGAATTCTACTCCGATGCGTTCTGCCTACAACAAAATCTGTTGCATAGTTTGTGTTGTTGCAGTATGTGGCATTGATTGTGTGTCACAATTGCCACAAAAAAAGGGAAACGCTGATGGTGTTTACAGGGACACCAACCCTTTCTGAGTCAAGATCAAGGAGTCAAAATGAAAGCCAAGATCTACCTCAAAGTTTTCATTAAACATGACTTAAAAAAAACATAAGCCTATGCCAAATTAACCAATTAAAAACAGTTCTGCAGCAATGAGGTTTGAGAAGCAAGCTATAGGCCCAATGCAATACCACAGCAACATTTGAGTTAGGCTATATGATCGCACAGGCAATAGATTTGTTGCATTACTTGTAAATATTCCTCGACATTGAAAAAGACCTAAGCCCCTAATAATAACGCAAGCCTATATAGATACACTTTCCTACCCATTCATTACTGCTGCAGTGCTTGTTGTAGCACTGAGTGGAAATAGGAAGTGCTTTTTATGGCTTATAAAAGGTGTATAATACAAAGTGTTGACTAAGAACTTAAACATGAACTCACTCAACAAAATTGCAGCACTTTGCTGATTTCATTGACAATTTCTCCCCAGTCATGTTTTAAACATTTTGAACCTATCAACTTTTCTGTAGCTTTCTTTTATGCCCTCTACGTTACTGCAGACTGTCATGTCATCTGAGCCATCCGATTGGCCAGCGGTAGGCCTCAATGAAGTTCAATCTCATGCATCTCACTGTGGGCTGATATTTCTGCGGGGCAGTCTCTCGGGGGCTGAGCGGTAGTCTCGGGGCTACAGCGCGCAGCTTAGAGGGAAGACTGCCATGGACGTAACTACGTTGTATGATATATACAGTAAAGAGCAAGGGGATATAGGAGATTGACTTTATTAAGTCATTTAGACACCTTTTGTAAAATAGTCAACAAGCTAAGTTCGGTCGTCAATCAAAAGAACACTAAATAGCCTATGCGCCCAACTCTGTGGCAAAGGCCTACGAAACACGCAAAATAAGAATAAATGAATGTGCCATCAAAACAATAAGGAAGTGGACTTCAACTCGTTACCACTTACATGAACATGTAAATCACTCACGTGAGATGAAGAAGCATCTCCCTCCATGAAAATACATTTGACCGCAGCCAACCAATCTCTGCTCCATCTAGTGACAGTACAACATACAGAACCTGGTCCAACATCCAGAACCTGGTCCAACTAGTGACCGTACAACATCCAGAACCTGGTCCAACTAGTGACCGTACAACATCCAGAACCTGGTCCAACTAGTGACCGTACAACATCCAGAACCTGGTCCAACTAGTGACCGTAAAACATCCAGAACATGGTCCAACTAGTGACCGTACAACATCCAGAACCTGGTCCAACTAGTGACCGTACAACATCCAGAACATGGTCCAACTAGTGACCGTACAACATCCAGAACATGGTCCAACTAGTGACCGTACAACATCCAGAACCTGGTCCAACTAGTGACCGTGCAACATCCAGAACCTGGTCCAACTAGTGACCGTGCAACATCCAGAACCTGGTCCAACTAGTGACCGTACAACATCCAGAACATGGTCCAATAAATATAATATACACAGCTCAAACACTAAAATAACACATCCTAGATCTGAATCAATTAAATATTCTTATTAAATAGTTCTTTACATAGTTGAATGTGCTGACAACAAAAATCACACAAAAATGATCAATGGAAAATGAAATTGATCAACCCATGGAGGTCTGGATTTGGAGTCACACTCAAAATTAAAGTGGAAAACCACACTACATGCTGATCCAACATTGATGTAATGTCCTTAAAACAAGTCCAAATTAGGCTCAGTAGTGTGTGTGTGGCCTCCACGTGCCTGTATGACCTCCCTACAACACCTGGGAATGCTCCTGATGAGGTGGCGGATGGTCCAACTCCTGGACAGTCTGTGGTACAATGTGGCGTTGGTGGACGGAGAGAGACATGATGTCCCAGATGTGCTCAATTGGATTCAGGTCTGGGGAACGGGCGGGCCAGTCCATAGCATCAATGCCTTCCTCTTGCAGGAACTGCTGACACACTCCAGCCACATGAGGTCTAGCGTTTGAGCAGACACATGCACAATCATCTCCTTAGTCTTGATCACGTTGAGGGAGAGATTGTTATCCTTGCACCACACAGTCAGATCTCTGACCTCCCAATAGGCTGTCTCATCGTTGTTGGTGATCAGGCCTACCACTGTTGTGTCATCAACAGTATCAAATGTGTCGTCAACAGCATCAAATTGGAGGGCCTGTTGTCCGGACCTCTGGCAGTCTATGGGGGTGCCACAGGGTTCAATTCTCGGGCCAACTCTCTTCTCGGTATATGTCAATGAGGTCGCTCTTGCTGTGGGAGATTCCCTGACCGACCTCTACGTAGACGACACCATTCTGTATACATCTGGCCCTTCCTTGGACACTTTTAACAAACCTCCAAATGAGCTTCAAAGCCACACAACACTACTTTCGTGACCTCCAACTGCTTTTAAACGCTAGTAAAACTAAATGCATGCTCTTCAACCGATCACTGCCCGCACCCGTCCACCTGACTAGCATCACTACTCTGGACGGTGCTGACCTAGAATATGTGGACAACTACAAATACCTAGGTGTCTGGTTAGACTGTAAACTCTCCTTCCAGACTCATGTTAAACATCTCCAATCTAAAATGATATCTAGAATCGGCTTCCTATTTCGCAACAAAGCCTCCTTCACTCATGCTGCCAAACATACCCTCGTAAAGCTGACTACCCTACCGATCCTTGACTTTGGCGATGTAATTTACAAAATAGCCTCTACTCAGACTGCATCCAATTTGCTATCACAGTGCCATCCGTTTTGTCACCAAGCCCCATATACTACCCACCCCTGCCACCTGTATGCTCTAGTTGGCTGGCCCTCGCTTCATATTCATCGCCAAACCCACTGGCTCCAGTTCATCTATAAGTCTTGCTAGGTAAAGCCCCGTCTTACTCAGCTCACTGGTCACCATAGCAACACCCACCCGTAGCACGCGCTCCAGCAGGTATATTTCACTGGTCATCCCCAAAGCCAACACCTCCTTTGGCCGCCATTTCTTATAGTTCTCTGCTGCCAATGACTAGAATGAACTGCAAAATTCACTGAAGTTGGAGACTTTTATCTCCCTCACTAACTTTAAAACCTCTTAAGGTATAGGGGGCAGCATTTTCACTTTTGGATAAATAGCGTGCCCAATTGCAACTTCCTGCTACTCATGCCAGGAATATATGATATGCATATGATTAGTATATGTGGATAGAAAACAATGACGTTTCTAAAACTGTTTCAATCATGTCTGTGACTATAACAGAACTTATGTAGCAGGCAAAACCCTGAGGACTAACTGGCTTTATCTTGGCCAGGTCGCACTTTTCAACTTGCCTACCAGGTTAAATAAAGGTAAAATTTAAATAAAAAATAAAACAAAGGGCAAGGTCAAGACAACAATACATCACGCAAAGCAGCCACAACTGTCATAAAAAGTGTCCATGATTGAATGTGACGCTTGTATTTCGTAACCCGACTGGGAGACGAAGGTAGGAAAACAAACCGTCAGGAGTGACTAAAACAGACAACTATTTGGTGCTGAGTGAGAGGGACCTGCCAATATCCCTTCAGTAGACTTAACTTGCTAACATACTTAGCAGCGCCAATGCTGTCCACACAATGGACAGGATACAAGCCCGACTTCGTAACAGTATTGAGTTTCCAAAAATGTTAACAAAACCGCATAGACCCATCTGCCTTAGGTACTAATATACAGGGAGAACTCCAGGGACTGTTGCCATGTTGTGCAATGCTGTGCTCAAGCATTAACTACACCTCACTGCGGAGCTTCACTCTAGTTGTTTCAGGATTCACTCGATAGACATGTTGTTTAATTGGGGCAGAGTCCCCAACATCAATATCCTGCTCTAGCACATGTCTGAGTTGGCACATCTATGAATAAACCATGATATTGTTTCACTGGTTTTAGCGGCAGGGTGGCCTAGTGGTTAGAGCGTTGGACTAGTAACCAGAAGGTTGCAAGTTCAAACCCCCAAGCTGACAAGGTACAAATCTTTCGTTCTGCCCCTGAACAGGCAGTTAACCCACTGTTCCTAGGCCATCATTGAAAATAAGAATTTGTTTTTAACTGACTTACCTAGTTAAATAAATGTCACCTTTTTCCTCCAGAGAAAAGTGTGCCAAAGAAAACAAGGCTTTCTAAAATCTAAGTTATTCCCAGGGTATGGCACAGGGTATATTGGGCTTTCCTCGTGCTCAACAGCATCAGCAGTGGCTACAGGCAGAACATCACTACCTGTTTCCACTGACTTCTCTGCCCGATCGTAGTGGGTGAAATAAAGTTGCAACATGTTGACATGAGTTTTTTCCCCCTGCGCTCTGGTGTGGAAATGTATATTGAATAGTAAAAAGACGGGAGAGGGAAACATCTTCACTCAGTTCTTCAATCAGCTGCTTCCAAGGCATCAGTGTCAACTGTAGAGACGCTCACTTCCTTCGGCGGTCTTACAAACTTGCTTACATTTTATGTTTTCAAAGGAGAGATCAACACAGGAGGTTCCACCCATAAGCGTCTCAGACAGATCGACGATGGTGGGATTGCTGACATCCTCAACACGAGACTTGCTCCCGGCGACTTTCTTAGACATAGCACATGTAACGGAACACGCTGGGAACACTCCAGGGTACATTAATGATAACCCATCAGGTTCCTTTATTCTGGGTTCCTTACAAAAACAACATGATTTGGCACAACCTTCCCTCCAGCCAAATAATTTCCCAAAATGAATGAGACCCCTTCACCAGTTGGCCAGGCATCAGTCCAACGACGACAGAACCAGAAAGAGGCAAAATCCCCTGCCAAATTAATGGCTGCCCCGGGGTCTCGCAGTATCTTCACCGGCTGCTTAATTAACCTCTTGAAGCTAGGGGGCACTATTTTTATGTTTGGAAAAATAACGTTCCCAAAGTAAACGGCCTATTTCTCAGGACCAGATGCTAGAATATGCATATAATTGTCAGATTAGCATAGAAAAAAACTCTAAAAGTTTCCAAAACTGTCAAAATATTGTCTGTGAGTATAACAGAACTGATATTGCAGGCGAAACCCTGAGGAAAGTCCAATCAGGAAGTGCCTCTTATTTTGAAACGCTTCTGTTCCTATGCATGCCTATCCTCCATTTAAAGGGATATGAACCAGATTCCTTTTCCTCTGGCTTCCCTAAAGTGTCAGTCTTTAGACAGTTTCAGGCTTTTATTTTGAAAAATGAGCATGAAAGATCACATTGCATAAGTTGATAGGTGGGGGCTCTGAGTTTTTGCGCTACAGAGTAAAGCCGCCATTGTTCCTCCCGCTGTTATTGAAAAACCTACACACTCGGTTGATATATTATCGAATATATATTTTAAAAACTATCTGAGGATTGATTATAAAAACGTTTGACATGTTTCTGTGGACATTATGAAGACTATTTGGAATTTCCGTCTGCGTTGTTGTGACCGCTCTTTCCTGTGGATTTTGTAACATAAGGCGACAAACAAACATCGGTGTTTTGGGTATAAAAATAATGGAACAAAAGGAACATTTGTTGTGTAACTGGGAGTCTCGTGAGTGAAAACATCCGAAGATCAAAGGTAAACGGTTCATTTGATTGCTTTTCTGATTTGTGACCAAGCTTCCTGATGCTAAGTGTACATAATGCTATGCTAGGCTATCGATAAACTTGGATTGCTTGGATTATTTGGATTATTTTCGCTGTAAAGCATAATTTCAAAATCTGAGACGACAGGTAGATTAACAAAAGGCTTAGCTGTGAGGGGATGAGAGGAGGAGGGGAATGAGAGGAGGGAATGAGGGGAATGAGTGGAGGAGGGGAATGAGGGGAGAGGGACGGAGGGGGGGAGAGGGACGGAGAGGGACGGAGGAGGGGATGAGAGGATGGACGAGGGGGACGAGGGACGAGGAGGGGACAGACGGGACGAGGGAGGGAGGGACGGACGGGACGACGGAGGGACGGGACGAGGGAGGGAGGGACGGACGGGACGACGGAGGGACGGGACGAGGGAGGGACGGACGGGACGAGGGAGGGAGGGACGGGACGAGGGAGGGAGGGAGGGACGAGGGAGGGAGGGACGGGACGAGGGGAGGGAGGGACGGGACGAGGGGAGGGAGGGACGGGACGAGGGAGGGACGGGACGAGGGAGGGACGGGACGAGGGAGGGACGGGACGAGGGAGGGACGGGACGAGGGAGGGACGGGACGAGGGAGGGACGGGACGAGGGAGGGAGGGAGGGGACGAGGGAGGGAGGGAGGGGACGAGGGAGGGAGGGAGGGGACGAGGGAGGGAGGGAGGGGACGAGGGAGGGAGGGAGGGGACGAGGGAGGGAGGGAGGGGACGAGGGAGGGAGGGAGGGGACGAGGGAGGGAGGGAGGGGACAGGGAGGGAGGGACGGGACAGGGAGGGAGGGACGGGACGAGGGAGGGAGGGACGGGGCGAGGGAGGGACGGGGCGAGGGAGGGACGGGGCGAGGGAGGGACGGGGCGAGGGACGGACGGGGCGAGGGACGGACGGGGCGAGGGAGGGAGGGACGGACGGGGCGAGGGAGGGAGGGAGGGACGGACGGGGCGAGGGAGGGACGGACGGGGCGAGGGACGGACGGACGGGGCGAGGGACGGACGGGGCGAGGGACGGACGGGGCGAGGGAGGGACAGATAAGGGGAGGGAGGGGATGAGTGGAGCGACGAGGGAGGGAAGGACGAGGGGTCGAGGAGGGGGTGAGGGACAGATAAGGGGAGGGAGGGAGGGAGGAGGGGATGAGTGGAGGGACGAGGTGGGGAGGGGCGAGGAACGAGGAGGGGGAGGGACGAGGAGGGGGATGCCGGGATGGGAAGAGGGATGCCGGGAAAAGAGGGATGCCGGGAGAAGAGGGATGCCGGGATGGGGGGGGGGAGAGGGATGCCTGGATGGGGGGGGAGAGGGATGCCGGGGGGGGGGGGGGGGTGCCGGGAGGGGAGAGGGATGACGGAAGGGAGGGATGGGATGTTTTTGCTCTGCATTGTTGCGAAGGGCCTGTATGTCAGCATTTCACCGTTAGTCTCGACCTGTTGTTTACCAAGCATGTGTCAAATAAAAAATTTATTGAGTGGGTCATTTATGCATTGACTAAATGGCTTCTGGGGGAGGGCAGGGCAGCTCAAGAAGCTGTTTCCACCAGGCTCCAGGCTCCTTGTTGCTGATAGAGCTCGGGTAACCCCCAGCATCAGAAACACCCTCAGTACTCTGACCATGGCCTGGTCCCTGCCTTGTCAACACCCTCCAGTGGAATACAATACTGGCATTTTGCCAAGTCACTCACTGGGACTCAATGAGTACATATTTCCACTCCGACAGTCAGCTAAACATAGGTGACGTCTAACACAGATGTAATACAGGGATATTTGGTTACGGTGCCAGTCACACAGAGAAGGAGACCAGTCCCTCTCCGCTCTTCTCCTCAGCCAGCCAGGGGAACAGCCAGCAAGGGGAACAGCCAGCAAGGGGAACCTGCTATGCAGGAGAACCAGGCAGGGAAGGGAAGTGGAGGGACACAGCAGCAGTGTCTATATTTAGCTCTGCTACAGGGCCAGACAGACATGTTGGACTGGGCTAACAGAGAACAGACCATGAGGCAGAGGGCAGAATGAGCTGAGTAACACACACAGGGTCAGGGAGAACAGAGAGGAGGGCCCAAGAGCATAGCTCTGCCTGGAAACTGAAAGTTCTCTCATTGGTCTCCGTCTCCATCCAAACACACCAACCAGGGTTTCCGTTTGCCGATAATAGCTGGCTTTTGGTTGATATTTTATTGCATTTTTTTAAACTATCAAACTGGCACCATAAAATGTTCCATTGCAAAACACTTTTTATCCAATACATTTGACCGGTCATGCTCGTCAGTCTTTAGGCTCATTTGCATAATTGTGTGCAATTACATTGCGTGTGTATATTCACATTGTATTCATCACACGCTCACAGCATAGGAGATGATTGTGGACTACAAGAAAAGAAGGACCGAGCACGTCCCCCATTCTCATTGACGAGGCTGCAGTGGAAAAGGTTGAGAGCTTCAAGTTCCTTGGTGTCCATGTCCAAACATACTAAGACAGTCGTGAAGAGGGCACAAACAAAGCCTATTCCCCCTCAGGAGACTGAAAAGATTTGGCATGGGCCCTCAGATCCTCCAAAGGTTCTACAGCTACACCATCGAGAGCATCCTGCCTGACTGGTTGCATCACCGCCTGGTACGGCAACTCTCAGCCTCCGACCACAAGGCACTACAGAGGGTTGTGCGTACGGCCCAGTAATTCACTGGGGTCAAGCTTCCTGCCATCCAGGACCTCTATACCAGGCGGTGTCAGAGGAATTCCCTAAAAATGGTCAGAGACTCCAGCCACCCCAGTCATAGACTGTTCTCTCTGCTACCGCACGGCAAGCGGTGCCCGGAGCACAGAGTTCAGGTCCAAAAGGCATCTTAATTAACAGCTTCTTCTCCGAAGCCATAAGACTCCAGATGCTGCACATTTATGAAAAGTGCTTATTCCAGTTACTAATAAGCACCCATTAAGAAAAATGACTGAACTGTTAAAACCCCTTAGATTTATGAGAAATTGAAAAATGGTACGGTTGAGAGGCTTGAGGCAAAAAGTATGGCAAATAAGTCTGGCCGCCCAACTGATTGGCAAACGTACTGCAAATTATGAAGTCATGTGACTAAACTGAATAAAAATAAACTATACTATGAAACAAATATAGATTGTATAAAGAATGATGGTAAAAAGCTTAGCAGCACCTTAAATTACATTTTGGGGAAAAAGGCTAAATTCGCTCAATCATTCATTGAATCAGATGGCTAATTTATTACAAAACCCACTGATATTGGCAACTATTACTTTTTCATTGTCAAGATAAACAAACTTAGGGATGACATGACAGCATTAAACGCTGACACAACACATCCAAGTATATCTGACCAAATTCAAAAATACTTTTTAAGTCAGCATGGAAGAGGCAAAAAAAAATTGTTTGTCTATCAACAATGACAAGCCACCGGGATCAAATCAAATGTATTTATGTAGCCCTTCGTACATCAGCTGATATCACAAAGTGCTGTACAGAAACCCAGCCTAAAACCCCAAACAACAAGCAATGCAGGTATAGAACCCTGTGGCTATGAAAAACTCCCTAGAAAGGCCAAAACCTAGGAAGAACCCTAGAGAGGAACCAGGCTATGAGGGGTGGCTAGTCCTCTTCTGGCTGTGCCGGGTGAAGATTATAACAGAACATGGTCAATCTAGATGGAATATTCCTGAGGCTAATAGCAGACGATGTTTCCACATCTTTAATTTAAGCCTACTAGAGAGAGTGTGCCCTCAGGCCTGGAGGGAAGCTAAAGCCCCCTTTACTGGCTCAAATAGCTGACCAATCAGCCCTGTGACCAATCCTTACTAAACTTCTGGAAAACATTGTGTTTGACAAGATACAATGCTATTTCACAGACTTATAGGGAAGGACACCCAACAAGCACAGCACTTACACAAATGACTGATGATAAAAATATTGTGGGTGCTGTTTTGTTAGACTTCAGCACAGCTTTTAACAATATCGATCATAGTCTGATGCTGTAAAAATGTGCTATGGCTTCACATCCCCTGATATAATGTGGATAAAGAGTTACTTGTCTAACAGAACACAGATTATTATATTTAATGGAAGCCTCTCAAACATAATCCAGGTAGAAGGAAGAATTCCCCAAGGTAGCTGTTTAGGCCCCTTGCTTTTTTCAATTTTACTAACAACATGCCACTGGCTTTGATGACTCAACACTATACACATCAGCTACTACAGCAACTGAAATGACTGGAACACTAAAAGAGTTGCAGTTCATTTTGGAATGGGTAGCAAGGAATAAGTTAGAAATACTTAGGACTAAAACTAAAAGCATTGTATTTGGGACAAATCATTCACTAAACCTCAACTACATCTCGTAATGAATGTGGAAATTGAGCGAGTTGAGGTGACTAAACTGCTTGGAGTAACCCTGGATTGTAAACTGTCATGGTTAAAACACATCGATATAACAGTAGCTAAAATGGGGAGAAGTCTGTCCATAATAAAGTGCTGCTCTGCCGCCTTAACAACACTATCAACAAGGCAGGTCTTACAGGTCCTGGTTCTGTCCCACCTGGGCTGCTGTTCAGTAGTGTAGTCAGGTCCTACAGGCCCTAGTTCTGTCCCACCTGGGCTACTGTTCAGTAGTGTAGTCAGGTCCTACAGGCCCTAGTTCTGTCCCACCTGGGCTACTGTTCAGTAGTGTAGTCAGGTCTTACAGGTCCTGGTTCTGTCCCACCTGGGCTGCTGTTCAGTAGTGTAGTCAGGTCCTACAGGCCCTAGTTCTGTCCCACCTGGGCTACTGTTCAGTAGTGTAGTCAGGTCCTACAGGCCCTAGTTCTGTCCCACCTGGGCTACTGTTCAGTAGTGTAGTCAGGTCCTACAGGCCCTAGTTCTGTCCCACCTGGGCTACTGTTCAGTAGTGTAGTCAGGTCCTACAGGCCCTAGTTCTGTCCCACCTGGGCTACTGTTCAGTAGTGTAGTCAGTTGCCACAAAGAGGGACTTGGGAAAATTTCAGTTGGTTCAGAACAGGGCAGCACGGCTGGCCCTTAAATATACACGGAGAGCTAACAATGATGTGTGTCAGTCTCTCATGGCTCAAAGTGGGAGCTTTACAAAAACAAGTCATGAGGAAGTCAGAGGTGAATTTACCGAGCTGTCTGTTTAAAATACTAGCACACAGCTCAGACACCCATGCATACCCCACAAGACATGACACAAGAGGTGTCTTCACAGTCCCCAAGTCCAGAACAGACTATGAGAGGCACACAGTACTACATAGAGCCATGACTACATGGAGCTCTATTCCACATCAAGTAACTGATGCAATCAGTAGAATCAGATTTAAAACGCATGTAAAATACCCCTTATGGAACAGCGGGGAGTGTGAACACAAACATATGCATGCATGCACACACTATACACATGGATTTTGTGTTGTAGATATGTGGTTGTAGAGTATGGGCATGAGGGCACACAGTTTTAGTGTGTTGTGAATTCTGTAAAGAATGAATTGTAATGTTTTAAAAATGAATTCTGACAGATCCCAGGAAGGTGCTAGGGATCCATAATAAATACAAATACTCCTGAAGAGCTAATCAAAGGGCTACCCAGACCCCTCTGTTGCTACTCTGTTTATTATCTATGCATAGTCACCTTAACTCTACATACATGTACATATTACCTCAACTAACCGGTGCCCCATACATCGACTCGGTACCGGTACCCCCATACATCGACTCGGTACCGGTGCCCCCATACATCGACTCGGTACCGGTACCCCCATACATCGACTCGGTACCGGTGCCCCCATACATCGACTCGGTACCGGTACCCCCATACATCGACTCGGTACCGGTACCCCCATACATCGACTCGGTACCGGTACCCCCTGTATAAAGCCTCGCAATTGTTATTTTACTGCTGCTGTTTAAAAACTTCTTAAGGCTAGGGGGCACTATTTTCACATCCGGATTAAAAGTTTGCCCAAAGTAAACTGCCTGCTACTCGGGCCCAGAAGATATGATATGCATATAACTGGTAGATTTGGATAGAAAAAAACTCTAAAGTTTCCAAAACTGTTAAAATATTGTCTGTGAGGATAACAGAACTGATTTGGCTTGCGAAAACCTGAGAAAAATCCATTCAGGAAGTATTGTTTATTTTTGTTTTGTAGTTTTCTACTCAATGCCATTACAGTATCCATTGACCTAGGACTCAATTTGCAGTTCCTATGCCTTCCACTCGATGTCAACAGTCTTCAGAGATTGTTTCAGGCTTGCATTCTTATGAATGAGGGAGTAAGACCAGTCTGAATGAGTGGACCCTGACGTGTCAGAGCTTTTTCATGCGGAATCCCGAGAGAGTGCATTTCTTGTTTACCTTTAATATTAAGGACGTTATTGTCCGGTTGAAATATTATAGATCATTTAGGCTCAAAACAACCTGAGGATTGAATATAAACATCGTTTGACATGTTTCTATGAAATTTACGGATACAATTTGGATTTGTCGTCTGCCTGTTTTGACTGCGTTTGAGCCTGTGGATTACTGAAGAAAATGTGCAAACAAAACTGAGGTTTTTGGATATAAAGAGATTTTATCGAACAAAAGGAACATTTGATTAACTGAATGTCTTCTGAGTTCCACCATATGAAGATCCTCAAAGGGATTAATTTTATCTATAACAACTGGCCGGCGTGCCATTACAAACCCCTCAGCACTGCTATAAAAACGGGCCGGGCTCCATAACAAACCCCTCAGCACTGCTATAACAACGGGCCGGGCTCCATAACAAACCCCTCAGCACTGCTATAACAACGGGCCGGGCTCCATAACAAACTACTCAGCACTGCTATAACAATGGGGAGTGAGGGTAGGAAGAAAACAGGGACATTGGGCAGGATTATGGGAAGGGCTAGAAAGAGGGGGGAGAGTGAAAGGGAAGGAGGCCTTGTTACTTTGCAGCCCCAACTGGATGCCAACAGGGACCAAAAGAATGTGCTGATCTCTAGGGAAACCGTGCCAGCTCACCTGCCTGCGGTACAAACTACAGAGTCCAGTTACACCCCTGAGACTGAGTTGCAGCCATCTAATAAAACAAATGGATATTAATTAACGCAGACCGACTGGAAAATATTTTTGGCTTCGTCCATCACAGCAGTGGGTCAGGCTGACCCTTTAAGACTACAGAGAAATGATAACAGCAACTCTGGAATGATTGCTGCTCTGAAACCCCTCCTGTCTCAGCCTCCAGTATTTATGCTGCAGTAGTTTATGTGGTGTCGGGGGGCTTTGTTATATCTGGAGTACTTCTCCTGTCCTATTCGGTGTCCTGTGTGAATTTAAGGGTGCTCTCTCTAATTCTCTCTCTCTCGGAGGACCTGAGCCCTAGGACCATGCCTCAGGACTACCTGACATGACTCCTTGCTGTCCCCAGTCCACCTGACCGTGCTGCTGCTCCAGTTTCAACTGTTCTGCCTTATTATTATTGGACCATGCTGGTCATTTATGAAAATCTTGGCCATGTCCTGTTATAATCTCCACCCGGCACAGCCAGAAGAGGACTGGCCACCCCACATATGCTCTCTCTAATTCTCTCTTTCTTTCTCTCTCTCGGAGGACCTGAGCCCTAGGACCATGCCCCAGGACTACCCGACATGATGACTCCTTGCTGTCCCCAGTCCACCTGGCCGTGCTGCTGCTCCAGTTTCAACTTCCACCTGACCGTGCTGCTGCTCCAGTTTCAACTTCCACCTGACCGTGCTGCTGCTCCAGTTTCAACTTCCACCTGACCGTGCTGCTGCTCCAGTTTCAACTGTTCTGCCTTATTATTATTATTATTATTATTATTATTATTCGACCATGCTGGTCATTTATGAAGATTTGAACATCTTGGCCATGTTCTGTTATAATCTCCACCCGGCACAGCCAGAAGAGGACTGGCCACCCCACATAGCCTGGTTCCTCTCTAGGTTTCGGCCTTTCAAGGGAGTTTTTCCTAGCCACCGTGCTTCTACACCGGCATTGCTTGCCGTTTGGGGTTTTAGGCTGGGTTTCTGTACAGCACTTTGAGATATCAGCTGATGTACGAAGGGCTATATAAATACATTTGATTTGATTTTAAATGAATGCTAAGGAATCTAAAGCAAATCCCTGATGCTTCCATCCTCAGTTGGACATGAATTCCCAGCCTAGCGGGGAGCCCAGACCTGCTGTACAGCCTAGCTCTGTCCAAAATGGCACCCTATTCCCTATATGGTGCACTATTAGCCGTATGGGCCCTGGTTAAAAATAGTAGCGGTGCCAAATTGTAGGGCAATATAAAATCTCCTTTGTGGAGAACGCGAACAGAATCCCAACTTTACTGTCAAACATAATGCAGTGTGTTTTACAACTTTCTGAAGAGGCAACAGGAATGCCCTGTCTGGGTGTGCGTACATGATGCTCATGTAATTAAAACTGTCTTCTGGTAGATGGAAAGGCTTTCCCAAAAACCTAATCAATTAAATGTTAACTACAAAGTAGCCTATGCCTACCTGGCAGAATGATATGATTATTTGCATAAATTCAGTGGCCATTACTTTTGCAAACTCTGCAATCACATGAGAGCTAGACACATCACTAACCAAACAAAGGTTTGGCTGGTGTGAAGTTGAATTAAAGGGTAACACTACATCTAAAAAATGAAAAGCTATTACATTTCCCCCAGACCTCCTGATGTGGTTGAAGCATTGTTGTGGATTTAGAAAAGCTATTACATTTCCCCCAGACCTCCTGATGTGGTTGAAGCATTGTTGTGGATTTAGAAAAGCTATTACATTTCCCCCAGACCTCCTGATGTGGTTGAAGCATTGTTGTGGATTTAGAAAAGCTATTACATTTCCCCCAGACCTCCTGATGTGGTTGAAGCATTGTTGTGGATTTAGAAAAGCTATTACATTTCCCCCAGACCTCCTGATGTGGTTGAAGCATTGTTGTGGATTTAGAAAAGCTATTACATTTCCCCCAGACCTCCTGATGTGGTTGAAGCATTGTTGTGGATTTAGAAAAGCTACAAAGTATTTTTTATTTTTTTCAAAAGCGTGAACTGTTAGTTACCCTGAACAAAATGGAATGAGGAAAAAAATAAAAATAGGACCCTACATTTGGGACACAGGCCCTCTCTCAGCCCCAACATAATCCAGGTAGAATCAGGAATTCCCCAGGGCGGCTGTCTAGGCCCCTTTTTTCAATCTTTACTAATGACACAACACCGGCTTTGTGTAAAGCCAGTGTGTCTATGTGGTGCATGACTGAACATTGTAGTAGTTGACGTGTACATCGACTGAAATGACTGCAACACTTAGAGTTGCAGTTAGTCAAATCATTCACTAAACCCTAAACCTCAACTACATCTTGTAATAAATCATGTGGAAATTGAAGCAAGTTGAGGTGACTAAACTGCTTGGAGTAACCCTGGATTGTAAACTGTTATGGTCAAAACATATTGATACAACAGTAGCTAGGATGGAGAGAAGTCTGGCCATAATAAACCTCTGCTCTACCTTCTTAACAGCACTATCAACAAGGCAGGTCCTACAGGCCCTAGTTTTGTCGCACCTGGACTACTGTTCAGTCGTGTGGTCAGGTGCCACAAAGAGGGACTTTGCAATTGGCTCAGAACAGGGCAGCACGGTGCTGGCCCTTGGATGTAAACAGAGCGAACAATAATATGCATGTTAATCTATCCTGGCTCAATGTGGAGGAGAGATCGACTTCATCACTACTTGTATTTATGAGAGGTATTGACATGTTGAAAGCACCGAGCTGTCTGTTTGAACTACTGGCACACAGCTCAGACACCCATGCATACCCCACAAGACATGCCACCAGAGGTCTCTTCACAGTCCCCAAGTCCAGAACAGACTAGGGAGGCGCACAGTACTACATGGAACTCTATTCCACATCAGGTAACTGATGCAAGCAGTAGAAATCAGATTTAAAAAACAAAAATATACCTTATGGAACAGCAGGGACTGAAGCAACACATACATGTATACACACACAATAATATACGCACTGTAGACACACACGTACACAGATTTTGTACTGTAAAAATGTGGTAGTGGTGGAGTAGGGCCTGAGGGCACACTGTTATACAATTTTATAACAATAAAATAGATTCATAACTGCCTTGCCCCAGTCAGCCAAAGCCTCAAATCCAGCACTCCCCTGGAATCATCTCCTAATTGGCAGCAGTTCAACTCTGGGCTCTGAGTCGTGACTGGTACAGTAAACAGGACAGGCCTCAGTTTAGACATATAAAACACAGACATGGAGCTCTCAAGTACCTACTGTTATTGCACTGTGATGTACCTTGCTGCACAGCCACCATGACAGGTCTGTGTGTCACAGTGGACATACAGTGCATTCGGAAATTATTGATTCCCATTGACTTTTTCCACAATGTGTTACGTTATAACCTTTTTCTAAAATTGATTTTTTTTTTTTTTTAAGTAATCCCCCTCAACAATCCATGACACAATACCCCATGACACAGCCAAAACAAGTTGATGGATGTTCTTGGGTTTCTGTTTTACATTTTTTTTATAGAATTTGCCACAATTTCTAACAACCTGTTTTTGCTTTGTCATTATGGGGTACAGTGTATAGATAATGAATAAGGCTGTAATATAACAAGGGGTCTGAATACTTTCTGAATGCACTGAGTGTGAGTGTGTGAGAGATATAGAAATGGTATTGTAGGGATGCACCAATATGACATCTTTGGCCAAGCCCGATATTTTCCTTGCAAAAAAAAAAACAATAAAAATTGCGGCCTTTTAAGCCTTCTAGTACAACATACACACACCAAAAAGTTATGTCCCCATTACCAGTCAAACAAAATCAAACTTGTTTCTTTCACTTTCTTGCTGAATCGTTGTTCATTTGTTCAGTCGTTTCTTTATCAACCAGAAAAGTTTCAGCTCCGTGGCCTCTCTTCCACTGTCACTGTGTCTGTTTCCATCTTGTCCAGATGTGTCTAACATTGCACATAAACCCTGTTTGTCTGCATCGAAGTACCGGTCCTTGTACATAGCATCGAGCAAGGTGGAGACACAGCAAAGAGGCTCAGAGAGAATGCCACCAAATCGCTTTTTCACAGCCTCTTGTAGAGTACTTTTTCAAGTTAACCCCATGGTCTGTGTCGGCGGTTTTGTTGAGCAGGCGTTTCAATGCCATGACAGAGGGTATCACGTCGGCTGCAGACACAGTTGATGAGCGGATTTCTCAAGTAAGTTGTTCAAATGGCACTAGGAGTGTGTTCAAGTATCAAACATGTTCTCAAATGCCATTGAAATGCATGCAATACGGCTTTCCTCAGTACGAAATCCTTGTGGACCCACTGTGCTGCCAGACTCAGCATGCTCATGGGGCTGACATCGCTGGTCCAAATGTCAGTTGTGAAGCTAATAGCAGTGACACCCATAACAGGTAGCTCATGGATGTGCGTTTCAACAATACTGTGTAACTCCGGTATGGCAACATCTGAAAAATAGCGCCTACTTGGTAGTGTGTACCGGGGCTTGAGGTGCTCGACCAGTCGGTGAAAGCCAACATCATCCACGACAGAGAACGGATGATTGTCAAGGGAAATTAATTCCATTATCTTGGCGTTAATTGATTTTGACTTGTCTCGCTGAAATTCTCTTTCAAATGACTGCTCAGTCCAGAGCAGACATTGTGGGCTAGGAACGCTGTGTTGCACGTGTAGCGCTATAGTTTTTGTGGCGTCATTACCTCATCTACCTACGTTATACAGGTAGGTATGCACGTCAGCTTTGACATCGGTTAACTTCTTGGATATAGGGGGCGCTCTTTTAATTTATGGATAAAAAAACGTGCCCGTTTTAAGCGCAATATTTTGTCAGGAAAAGATGCTCGACTGCATATAATTGACAGCTTTGGAAAGAAAACACTCTAAGGTTTCCAAAACTGCAAAGATATTATCTGTGAGTGCCACAGAACTCATGCTACAGGCGAAACCAAGATGATACCTTAACCAGGAAATGGGCAGAATTTTCAAATCTCTGTTTTCTATTGTCTCCTTATATGGCTGTGAATGCGCCGGGAATGAGCCTGCCCTTCCTATCGTTTCTCCAAGGTGTCTGCAGCATTGTGACGTATTTGTAGGCATATCATTGGAAGATTGGCCATAAGAGACTACATTTACCACGGGTCCGCCCAGTGTCCTTTGTGTAAATTCGTGTGTAATCTTCAGCCACAGGCATTTTCTCATGGGATTCAGAGGGGATAGCAGACTTCCACGAATGATATATCATCGAAGAGATATGTGAAAAACACCTTGAGGATTGGTCCTAAACAACGTTTGCCATGTTTCAGTCGATATTATGGAGTTAATTTGGGAAAAAGTTTGACGTTTTGAAGACTGAACTTTCGTTTTTTTTTTGGTAGCCAAACGTGACGCACCAAACGGAGCAATTTTTCCTAAACGAATCATCTTTCAGGAAAAACTGAGCATTTGCTATCTAACAGAGTCTCCTCATTGAAAACATCTGAAGTTCTTCAAAGGTAATGATTTTATTTGAATGATTCTGTTTTTTGTAAAAATTTTGCCTGCTAATGCTAACGCTAAATGCTACGCTAGCATGCTACACTAACAGCGCTAGCTGTGACACAAATGCTTATTTTGCAATGGTTGAGAAGCATATTTTGAAAATCTGAGATGACAGTGTTGTTAACAAAAGGCTAAGCTTGAGAGCTAGCATATTAATTTCATTTCATTTGCAATATTCATGAATAGTTAACGTTGCGTTATGGTAATGAGCTTGAGGCTGTATTCACGATACCGGATCCGGGATGGCTCGACGCAACAGGTTAAGCACATCTGTGTTAAACTACACATCGGGCCGATGCCTTTGTTGGCATTTTTAGCTAATATCATCCGATTCCGATTTGCTTACCAATATATCGTTCATCCCTAATATATTGTCTACATTGTTTTTTGCCACGTTCATTCCATTACAGACACCTAATGCATACTTTTACATGATATGTGAGCTAAAACGTAAAAGACTTCAATCCATGTTAAGGACAAAACTACATGGAAATCAAATACTTTAGGATTCTACTCATTCCTATGGAGGACTGCCAATAAGCAACTTCCCAAATGGCACTCTATTCCCTATGGACCCTGGTCAAAATTAGTGCACTATGTAAGGAATAGGGTGTCATTTGGGAAACAGCCTTAGGCCCTTCCCTGGTGAGTATAAGGATGAAACCCATATAACTTATCCCAGAACCACTTCCCTGGGAATCACATGCGTCGCAGAAGGCTGTCTGCCTGAGTGTCTGTCCAGCCACTAGTCCCAAACTGCGTCACATGAATCCAGAAAGACCAGGCGAGTAACACGCTTCTGAAAACTTTGATGCAACAGAATAAATCAGGAGACATGTTGCTCTTCCTCAGTGCTGCTTTGACAGTGTAATCCAGAGAGAACCCTAGCGCGTCTCAATAGGGGTACAATCCTCACCATAGGAGGTAGATTATAACACACAGATGTGACAAAGCTGACAGCCAGGCCTCCTGCCTGTCTCTATCAGTGGGACTCAGCAAGGCTCCCTCTGTCTGCATGCTACGCACATGTTCAGCTGGCCCTGTCCATTCAGTAGCCTTCACATGACTTGTGTGATTAACCTGTTCAGTGCTTCCTCTTACGGATTCAGTCAGTTTGGAATCTCCCATTTCTGCAGTTTAAATCCTAAATGACACAATAGCCTTAGATACAATCTAGGCCTAAAAGAGGGGGACCTGTTAACCTGATCCCCTGAGCAGGTATCCCTCGGGTGGTGCAGATGGTGCAGGAGGGCATGATGTATTGTTGGGACTCTGCATAGCTCTGGGGGATATAACTTCAGTAAGGTAAATCCATTTAAATTCAATCCCTTTTTGACAGCATCACTTTAGATTTAACCCAAAACAACTTCCCATACATGATGGAAGAAGTGGTCAGAAAAGGACTTTTGTTTTTACTTGAATGCTAACATATTACGGAGATAAAAAGGTGCTCCGAGTAGACCCATTTTGAATACCCTTCTTCACTGGAAAATATAACTGGTTGAGGTTTGAATCATTTTTTTAAAACGCACAAACAGTGCTGTCCAACTAGATTATTTATTGAAAAAGATATTGCAGTTTCATCAGTTGAGATAACATGCTCTTGAATACAGGGTGGGTGTCATTTCAACAATAGAAATCGTAGACTGGACCTTTCCCTTCAGACGACTGCAATTTAGCTGGTAGACCACTACAAATTTACTTAAAATGTAAAAAAATGTACTACACACAGGATTTTTTTTAAATTGTAATTTCACAAAAATGTCCATAATTTATCTGCAGTAATAGTGTAATGATAGCATCGGCTGTGATTTTCACCTATTAATTTCTCCCACCGGAGTGGCAACTGTGGTCAAAATGGGAAATCGGTTTTGACTGTGTGGATGTGTTAACTAGTGGATATCAAGGTTTTGACTGTGTGGATGTGTTAACTAGTGGATATCAAGGTTTTGACTGTGTGGATGTGTTAACTAGTGGATATCAAGGTTTTGACTGTGTGGATGTGTTAACTAGTGGATATCAAGGTTTTGACTGTGTGGATGTGTTAACTAGTGGATATCAAGGTTTTGACTGTGTGGATGTGTTAACTAGTGGATATCAAGGTTTTGACTGTGTGGATGTGTTAACTAGTGGATATCAAGGTTTTGACTGTGTGGATGTGTTAACTAGTGGATATCAAGGTTTTGACTGTGTGGATGTGTTAACTAGTGGATATCAAGGTTTTGACTGTGTGGATGTGTTAACTAGTGGATATCAAGGTTTTGACTGTGTGGATGTGTTAACTAGTGGATATCAAGGTTTTGACTGTGTGGATGTGTTAACTAGTGGATATCAAGGTTTTGACTGTGTGGATGCGTTAACTAGTGGATATCAAGGTTTTGACTGTGTGGATGCGTTATCTAGTGGAAATCAAGTCAAGTGAACAAAAATAATGCAACAATTTCACTGAGTTTGTCACCCGCCACCTCTTTTAGGGCTTATGTAGCAACATTAAATGGTGCTTTTTACATTGGATAAAAGTAGCGACTCAGAGCTAAAAAACTGGTATATCATACTCCAAAGATTAGGAACAATAAGAAAGTAATTCTGATTTGAAAGTTGATAAACTTGTAACTTTTGAGAAAATGGCCCTTGAATGTTTGGGTACATCTACTGTAGAAGTCTTCATTCCTAACTGCCCTGAATACCTCTGTCCTACAGCTGTTGTATGCAGAAATCGTGTGCCTATGAACCAGAGATATACTGTTCGCACTGAGGCGGTGTGCCCTAGTAGGAAGACTACTTTATGCAGCTCACCCTGCACTATCAGCCCAAATGTAAATAACATGAGTAAGTCTACCTCTGATAAGCTTCCCAGTAAAGCATTCAAAACAATCAAGCAACCCAATAAAGTGCTAAAAATAGCCCATATTAACATATGTAGCCTAAGAAACAAGGTCCATGAAGTCAATAACTTGCTTGTAACAGAAGACATTCATATTCTGACTATCCCTGAAACTCACTTAGATAATACCTTTGATGATACAGTGGTAGCAATACAAAGTTATAACATCTACCAAAGGTGGAGGGGTTGCAGTTTATATTCAGAACCACATTCCTGTAAAGCTTAGAGATGATCTCATGTTAAATACTGTTGAAATAATATGGCTACATGTTCATCTGCCTCACCTAAAGCCCATTCTGGTGGGAAGCTGCTCTAGACCAGCAAGTACTAACAGTTTTTCAACGCCGATACCGATACAGATTATTGGAGGACCAAAAAAGCCGATACCAATTCAAATCAGCTGATTTAAAAAAAAAATATATATATATATATATATATATATATATATATATATATATATATATATATATATATATATATATATATATATATAAATAATAATGACAATTACAACAATACTGAATTAACACTTATTTTAACTTAATATAATACATCAATAAAATCAATTTAGCCTCAAGTAGATAATGAACAGTGTTCAATTTGGTTTAAATAATGCAAAAACAAAGTGTTGGAGAAGAATGTAAAAGTGCAATATGTGCTACGTAAGAAAGCTAATGTTTCAGTTCCTTGCTCAGAACATTTGAAAGCTGGTGGTTCCTTTTAACATGAGTCTTCAATATTCCCAAGTAAGAAGTTTTAGGTTGTAGTTATTATAGGACTATTTCCCTCTATACCATTTGTATTTCATTAAGCTTTGACTATTGGATGTTCTTATAGGCACTTTAGTATTGCCAGTGTAACAGTATAGCTTCCGTCCCGCTCCTCCCTGGGCTCAAACCAGCAACACAACGACAATAGCCACCACATCGAAACAGCGTTACCCATGCAGAGCAAGGGAAGCAACCACCCCAAGGCTCAGAGCGAGTGAAGTTTGAAACACTAGTAGCGCGCGCTAACTAGCCAGCCATTTCACTTCGGTCACACCAGCCTCATCTCGGGAGTTGATAGGTTTGAAGTCATAAACAGCGCAATGCTTGAAGCACAACGAAGAGCTGCTGGCAAAACGCACGAAAGTGCTGTTTGAATGAATGTTTACGCGCCTGCTTCTGCCTACCACCGCTCAGTCAGATACCGCTCAGTCAGATACTTTCTAGCATATGCAACACAGGATATGCTAGATAATATCTAGTAATATCATCAACCATTTGTAGTTAACTAGTGATTATGATTGATTGTTATTTATAAGATAAGTTTAATGCTAGCTAGCAACTTACCTTGGCTTACTGCATTTGCACTCCACTCCTTGTGGAGTGCAACGAGAGAGAGGTTGGACTAGTTAACTGTAAGGTTGCATGATTGGATCCCCCGAGCTGACATGGTGAAAATTGTCTTTCTGCCCCTGAACGAGGCAGTTAACCCACCGTTCCTAGGCCGTCATTGAAAATAAGAATGTTTTTAACTGACAAATATTTGTTTTATAATTATTTTAAATAAATAAATTTTAAAAAAAATTGGCGCCCAAAAATACAGATTTCCGATTGTTATGAAAACTTGAAATCGGCCCTAATTAATAGGCCATTCCGATTAATCGGTCGACCTCTAATCTGTATGACATGTGTGAAATGCTTGATAATATATGTGATATCAACAGAGGTATATTTTCGGGGGGATTTAAATATTGACTGGCTTTCATCAAGCTGTCCACTCGGGAAAAAGCTTCTAACTGTAACCAGTGCCTGCAACCTGGTTCAGGATATCAGTCAACCTACCAGGGTAGTTACAAACAGCACAGGAATGAAATCTACATTAATTGATCACACCTTTACTAATGCTGCATAAATCTGCTTTAAAGCAGTATCCAGATGCATAGGTTGTAGTGATCACAATATAGTAGCCATATCTAGGAAAACCAAAGTTCCAAAGGCTGGGCCTAAAGTGCATAAGAGGTCATACAAGAAGTTTTGTAGTGATTCATATGTTGGTCCGTGATGTGTAATAAGAGGAAAACAGACGCACGCTGCACTTGACACATTTATGAATTTGCTTATTCCAGTCGCTAATAAGCATGCACCCATTAAGAAAATGACTGCCTTCCGAGTGGCACAGTGGTCAAAGGCACTGCATTGCAGCGCTAGCTGTGCCACTAGAGATCCTGGTTTCGAGTCGGGGCTCTGTCGCAGCCGGCCGCGACCGGGAGACCCATTGGGCAGCGCTTTAATTGGCCCAGTGTCGAACGGGTTAGGGGAGGGTTTGGCCGGCAGGGATGTTCTTGTCCCATTGCGCTCTTGCAACTTCTGTGGCCGGCCAGGCGCAAAGCACGCTGACACGGTCACCAGCTGTACAGTGTTTCCTCCGACATTGGTGCGGCTGGCTTCCGCGTTAAGCAGGCATTGTGTCAAGAAGCAGTGCTGCTTGGACGGGTTGTGTTTGAGGACACGCGGCTCTCGACCTTCGCCTCTCCCGAGTCCATATGGGAGTTGCAGCGATGGGATACCACAACATTGGGGAGAAAAAGGTTTTTAAAAATATAGAAAACTACAACAACAAAAAGTTACATCCCCATGGATTGATGAGGAATTTTAAAATTGTAGAATTGAGAGTGATGAGGCAAAAGGAATGGCGAATAGGTCTGGCTGCACAACCGATTGGCAAAAGTACTGCAAATTGAGAAATCATGTGACTAAACTGAATAAAAATAAGAATCCATACTATGAAAACAAAGATAAATGACAAATAATGGAGCAACTCAAACTTTTGGGGGAAATGTATGATAAAAAGATAGTGGGGGCTGTTGTGTTAGATTTCCATGCGGCTTTTGACATTATTGATCAGTCTGCTGCTGGAAAAACTTGTTTTATGGCTTTACACCCCCTGCTATATTGTGGATAAAGAGTTACCTGTCTAACAGAACACAAAACCTGTTATTTAATGGAAGCCTAGCCAACATAATCCAGGAAGAATCAGGAATTCCCCAGGGCAGCCGTCTAGGCCCATAGCTTTTTTTCAATCTTTACTAATGACACGCTTTGAGTAAAGAATGTCTTTGTATGCAGATGACTCAACACTGTACATGTCAGCTACTACATTGACTGAAATAAATGCAACACTTAAAACAGTTGCAGTTAGTTTCAGAATTAAGGAATAAGTTGGTCTTGGGACAAATCATTCACTAAACCTCAACTAAATCTTGTAATGAGTAATGTGGAAATTCAGAAAGTTGAGGTGACTAAACTGTTTGGAGTAACCCTGGATTGTAAACTGTCATGGTCAAAACATTGATACAACAGTAGCTAGGATGGGGAGAAGTCTGTCCATAATAAAGCGCTGCTCTGCCTTCTTAACAACACTATCAACAAGGCAGGTCCTACAGGCCCTAGTTTTGTCGCACCTGGACTACTGTTCAGTTGTGTGGTCAGGTGCCACAAAGAGGCACAGGAAAATTACAATTGGCTCAGAACAGGGCAGCACGGCTGGCCCTTAAAAGTAAACGGGTAGCTAACAATTATATGCAATGTTAATCTCTCATGGCTCAAAAGCGGGAGATTAACGGCATCACTACTTGTTTTTGTAAGAACTTGACATGCTGAATGCACCGAGCTGACTGTTTAAACTAATAGCACACAGCTCAGACAACCATGCATACCCCACAAGACATGCTACTAGAGGTCTCTTCACAATCCCCAAGTCCAGAACAGACTAGGGAGGTGTACAGTACTACAGAGCCATGACTACATGGATCTCTATTCCACATCAGGTCACTGATGCAACAGTAGAATCAGATAATGTGTGTCTGTGAAGAGACACACACAAAAAGGTACCGACACGTTTACGCGCACAAGCACTAACATTGTATTAGTAACTGTATTATACATATGTAGTGGTGTAATAATGTTATATGTTGTACTGTTTTATATGCAAGTGCCTTAATGTGTTTGGACACCAGGAAGAGTAGCTGCTGCCTTGGCAACCGCTAAAAGGGATCCTTAATAAATACAAAAAGATTAAAAAGTGCAAAAGGTACAGTGAAATGTTTACTTGCAAATTTTCATAGTAGCAATATCAAAAAGAGAAAGCATCCAGAAAAAAAATAGTATAAATATTTTATAATTATTACATTATGCTTAACCAGATACTTTTCTAAATTGATCATACACGTATCCTTAGCTAGCGAGCATGCCAGCTAACATTACACTTTAACTTGCAATGAAAATGACTGACAAAATTAGAAATGTTTAATATCTTTAAATGTAGCTAGACTCTTACCCGTATAAGTGGATGAACACTTCATGGAGGACTCAAACTCCTTAAAGTAAAATGTCGTTTCCGTTTAGTTTGTACAGCTTCCTTTTCACGTTGTGTCAAGTCAATCCGGTTCGGGCATCCTAAGCGGCACAGTGGTCTTAAGGCACTGCGTCACAGGGCTAAAGGTGTCACTACAGACTCGCAGCCGGCCATGATACCCATGAGACAGCATTCAATTGGCCCTGCGGCGTCCAGGTTAGGGGAGGGTTTGGCCGGCCGGGATGTCCTTTTCATTGATAAGTGATGCACCGATATGACATATATATAGATATCTATCTTCTGGGCCTGAGTAGCAGGTAGTTTAATTTGGGTACAATTTTCATCCAAAATTCCGATTGCTGACCCCTACACTAGTGAAGTTAACATCTATCTGAAAACCGGTAAACCCAAGTTTATTATTTTGTAGCTTAGACACTAATTAATTTATATCATCTAAGGTTTTTGTGCTGTGCCCGCCATCAGTTGAGTCACAACATGCTCTTGAATATATGTATATATAATTAGATTTAGTTAGAAAACACTCTAAAGTTTCCAAAACTGTTAAAATAATGTCTGAGTATAACAGAACTGATATGGCAGGCGAAAACCCGAGGAAAATCCAACCAGGAAGTACTATTATTTTGAAAGGCTGTTTTTCCATTGAAAGCCTATCCACCATACAAAGACTTAGGACCCAGTTCACGAGCTCTATGGCTTCCTCAACATGTGACCAGTCTTTAGGCATTGTTTCAGGCTTTTACTCTGAAAAATTAGGGAGATACAGCACTTTCAATCAGTGGCCAGTGGAAATCTCCATTCATCAGCCATGCGTCTGATTGTGAACGCACCGTTCTTGTTTCTCCTTTCCTATTGATGAAGCTTTTTTCCGGTTGAAATATTATTTATGACACAAACAACCGGAGGATTAATTTTAAACATCATTTGGCATGTTTCTACTAACTTTTATTGTACTTTGTTTTTTTTTACTGTCTGTGCACGCACCATCTGCATTCGGGTTACTGTACAAAACGTGCTAACAAAAAGGAGGTTTTTGGTCATAAAGAGGGACATTATCGAACAAAACGAACATTTATTGTCTAACATGGAGACCCGGGAGTGCCACCAGATGAAGATCATCAAATGTAAGTGATTCATTTTAATGCTATTTCTGACTTTGGTGACACCTCTCCTTGTTTGGAAAATGGCTGTATGGGTTTCTGTGGCTTGGAGCTGACCTAACATAATCGCAAAGTGTGCTTTCGCCATAAAGCATATTTGAAATCTGACTCAGCGGTTGCATTAAGGAGAAGTTTATCTATAATTCCATGCTTAACACTTGTATCGTTCATCAATGTTTATGATGAATATTTCTGTTATTTGATGTGGCTCTCTGCACTTTCCCCCGGATGTTTGAGACAATGCATTTCTGACCATAACACGCTAATGTAAACTGAGATTTTGGGATATAAATATGAACTTTATCAAACAAAACATACATGTATTGTATAACATGAAGTCCTATGAGTGCCAGCTGATGAAGATCAAAGGTTAGTGATTAATTTTCTATATTTCTGCTTTTTGTGACTCCTCTCTTTGGCTGGAAAAATGGCTGTGTTTTTCCTGTGACTAGGTACTGACCCAACAATCGTTTGGTGTGCTTTCGCAGTAAAGCCTTTTTGAAATTGGACACTGTGGTTGGATTTATCTTTACAATGGTGGATAATTCTTGTATGTTTGAGGAATTTTAATTATGGGATTTCTGTTTTGAATTTGGCGCCCTGCAATTTCACTGGCTGTTGTCGAGGTGGGACGCTGTTAAAAGGTTTTTAAAAAATTAAAAAATTCCCCCAGAAATTCAAAAAACTATTTTGACAACCCTGTTTGTAAGCTTTTAAATGAAATTAACCTCAACCATTTACCCTTTCCAGTGCTGAAGACATTTATGTCTCATGGTATGGTAGGGTATGCAAAATGGGTCAACACTTAACTGTTGAATATTTTGGCGTTCAGATTTTATTTATTTTTTATTTAAAAATATATATACTTTGAGCACTTCTACAATGAGTAAATATGTATGTGAAGGATTTGTTCAAATCAAAAGTGGTGCTGTGAAAAAGTGATTGGATTTACCCAGTAGACTTTTATCTCCCTCACCAACTTCAAACATCTGCTATCTGAGCAGCTAACCGATCGCTGCAGCTGTACATAGTCCATCGGTAAATAGCCCACCCTTTTCACCTACCTCATCCCCATACTGTTTTATTTATTTACTTTTCTGCTCTTTTGCACACCAATATCTCTACCTGTACATGACCATCTGATCAAAAAAATTGTATCACTCCAGTGTTAATCTGCAAAATTGTAATTATCCACCTATCTCATGCCTTTTGCACACAATGTATATAGACTCTTTTTTTCTACTGTGTTATTGACTTGTTAATTGTTTACGCCATGTGTAACTCTGTGTTGTCTGTTCACACTGCTATGCTTTATCTTGGCCAGGTCGCAGTTGCAAATGAGAACTTGTTCTCAACTAGCCTACCTGGTTAAATAAAGGTGTTCTCAACTAGCCTACCTGGTTAAATAAAGGTGAAATAAAAAATGCACAACCCAGTAAGCTCTGTGTAGCGATAAACAATATATATAAATAAACCCAAACTGCACGTCCTTATTGTCATTATTATTATTATTGCAATAGAGGCGAAAGGCACAAAACATTCACATTATACAATACATTTACATTTTAAAAACAAGTTAAATAGCGTCGTCCAGGTTTGGCCGGTGTAGGCCATCATTGTAAATAAGAATTTGTTCTTAACTGACTTGCCTAGTTAAATAAAGGTTAAATCAAGTAAATTAACACATCGCTTGCGGTAAGGTTTTGGAAGCATAAGACCTTATCTTTCATATCAGCGAGAACAGGAACAAATAAAAAAAACTTAAATTGATGCTCACTTTTATAGGGTTAGTTAGGGCTCCCAAACGGCCATATTTCCATGTTACAGCGCTTGTTTACAGAAAGACAGACGGCGTGGACTACCTGTGCTAATTACCCATCTACGTCTCTGAACACCGGTGTGTTAACAAAACAGACACCACAAACATGTTATCGCTGAAAAAAACTGTCTGCTGCAACTGTTAAAACCAATGACATATATAAACCCTGGATTGCTGAAGCTATGTATTGGAATTTAAGGGGCTTTGAAGCCACCGGTCAGCCATATTGGCTCTCCCTAGTTGGAACAGTTCTCTATAGGAATGAATGGAATTCTACAGTATTGAAATTAAAATGTTTCAAGGACAAAATTACATGTATTTAAGTATTTTTTTAGTTGTAGTGGGGCCAGCAAAATTATTTTAAAAAACATTTGTTTCTCTTTTTAATTGTCATGTTTGGCTCACATAATATAATTTTAAAGTATGCTTTACGGTATCTGTAATAGAATAAACGTTTCAAAACTAATGCAGACATTAATGCATTTCTATAGATTCCAAAATCATTTATTTTACAATTGAGTACCACCAAAATGGCTGCGTAGTGGCTTCAATAAAGCGCGCCTGTCAGTCCAGGGGTTATAAACATCATTGGTTAAAACAGTAAGCGTGTATTTCGCATTTGTTAAATGATTTTGATGTGATATGAATGTAACGTTAGAGGGATTTATGTTTCTAAAGATGGGAGTATTAGGCTGTTTTGGCTTCCAGAGCCAATTCACCTTTAAACAGGACATGTAACGTTAAGGTTTACTAGGGCTGACAAACAACCAGCGCACCTCAACCTAGTCAGCTGATTTCACCGACGACTCCGTTAGGTAACATTAATGTTAGCAATGGGTGTGCTGCTTTTTTGGCGCTATAGCTTGATGAAGGTTGGCTCCAACTTCCAAGTTTTATAGGTTTCAATATTGCCCGCAGGCAGACAACGTCACGGTTCAACAACATAACATTCTGCGGTTTTAATTGTGTAATATAGCAGCTAATAATAATAATAATGTCTAGCTTTGCACAACGAACAAATCTGTTCGGTGTCATGCCCGGCTACCGTCACGAAATGTTGACACGTAGCTGGCTGGGTAACGTAGCAAGCCAATGCTAACTAGGATATACTGCTAGGATGTACTATACTAGCCAGGATATACTAACTAGGATATACTGCTAGGATATACTAACTAGGATATACTGTACTAGCCAGGATATACTAACTAGGATATACTGCCCAGGATATATTAGTCAGCCAAAACCACATCCAGAGACTAGTGTTACTCCCGGTTCAAAAAGGTAAAATTAGCTTACCATCAAGTTAGCATCGAATGACAAGGTCGAGAAACTAGAAAACAGGCTCCTAGTTAAAACCGTAAAGGTGTTCACTCCTGGCTCGTTACAAAAAATAATCCCAGTTGGAAATCCAACTAGCTACGTTGTCAGCGGTGCGTCGCTACATAGAGAAATATAACTTACCCAATTTGTCATGCGTTAACAGCAGATTTCACATGAATTCGACCAACGAAGCTAGAAATGTCTGTAGTTTTCATTGAATCATTGCGTGTCTGTCGTGTGAACGTTATCTGACTCCCCCAACCTATTCTCCAATCACCTCGCCTCCCCGCTATGCTGCTGCCCTTCCATTGGACAGTCTCAGTACAGAAATGCATCACTATAGGTGAAGCAAATATTGCGGAAAGGATGTGTGGACTATCCGATGAGCTATAATTAGAACGAGACTATCCTATAAATCTATGGGAATTATTCAAAAGATTAGTTTTCCATCAAAACTGTGTACCATTCATTTTGAAGCAATACTAGATAGGGCACTCATTTACATTTTTCTGTGAGACCTGGACATTTTATTTGGAGGCACCAGACAGTACGCCTAGAAACAAATTCTTCCAGATACATTGTGTATTTTCACCTCACCTGTGAAGAGGAAATTCAGCAACTATTGGGCGAAGTGGAAATTCATCAGGGTATTACAGATTGGCAAATTAAAGAGGATTTTATACTTTTCTATATAGCTTCCTATTGGTCAGACTTTTGCAACTAACTCATGTAACAACATGCTTTGTGTCGTATCCCATTATGATTGGTACCTGAGGCCATAGGAGGCCATTTCGAATATATAAAACCCTCCTCCATTATTATTAAAAGTCTAAACGGATTCCTTGGGACGTCCCAAGACTGTAGTTATAATTTAAAACGGTTAGGGTTATGGTTAGGGACGGCCCAAGGATCTCATATAGAATCAACATTCTGGGCCTGATGAATGTTGTTGGGTGCACTTTTATTAACTTCCACAGTCCTCCATGATTTCCTAAATTTTCTCTTCAGGAAGTTTGCTCCTCATTTCATTGCACCTTGTTTGAAGAGTGAGGTAGTGACTGTCACGCCCTGGTCTAAGTATTTTGTGTTTTTCTTCATGTATTGGGTCAGGCCAGGGTGTGGCATGGAGTTTTTGTATTGTGGTGTGTTTTGTCTTGGGGTTTTGGTGTGTAGGTTTTTGGGATTGTAGCTAGTGGGGTTATCTAGCAAGGTCTATGGCAGTCTGGAGTGGTTCTCAATTAGAGGCAGGTGCTTATCGTTGTCTCTGATTGGGAACCATATTTAGTCAGCCATATTCTTTGAGTTTGTCGTGGGTGATTGTCCTATCTGTTCTATGTGTACTCTCTGTTAGTTTGCACAAGTATAGGCTGTTTTCGGTTTTCGTTTATTGTTTTGTAGTGTTCGTGTTTAGTCGTGTTTACGTTTGTTTATATAAACATGGATCGCAATCGACACGCTGCAGTTTGGTCCGACTCTCCTTCATCACAACTAGAAAGCCGTAACAGAATCACCCACCACCAACGGACTAAGCGGCGTGTCAACAGGCAGGAGCAGCCGAAAGAGGAGAGGCAACAAAGGCAGCAACAGCGGTGTTATGAGGAGGTTATGGACAGCAGAAGCATGGAGTATACGACGGGATGAAATAGACAGGTGGGCGGCCAACCCAGAGAGAGTGCCTGAGCCCGCCTGGGATTCGCTAGAGCAGTGCAAAGAGGGCTATAGGCGAATGGAGTTGGAGAAACAGACACGGCGGCGCAGAGCGATACCCGAGAGTCACCCCAAAAAATGTATTGGGGGGGCCCAGAGGGAGAGTGGCTGAGTCAGGAGATATACCTGAGCCAACTCTCCCTGTTTATCGTGAGGAGCCAAGGAGGAGACCAGAACCAGAGCCGGTGTTGGAGGTGAGCGAAACAGAGACTGTGAAGGAGTTAATGGGGAAATTGGAGGAGAGAGAAATGAGTTGCTGTGTTGGTGCTTTTTGCATGGGATTCGCCCGACGGAACGTGTTGGGGATTTGATGGCACCTGGGTTAGCTGTCCATCCTCGTCCTGAGGTGCGTGTTAGTCGGCTGGTGAAGTTGGTGCCAGCCTCACGCACCAGGCCTCCTGTGCACATCCCTAGCCTTGCACGTCCTGTGCCAACACTGCTCTCAAGATCTCCAGTACGCCTTCACGGTCTAGCCCATCCTGTGCCACCTCCACACTCCAGTCCTCCAGTAGCAGCTCCCCGCACCAGGCTTCCTGTGCGTGTCCTCGATCCAGTACCACCAGTTCCAGCACTACGCACCAGGCCTTCAGAGTCTCTCACCTGTTCAGCGCAGCCAGCGCTTTTCTCCTCCCCTGCGCTGCTGGAGTCTCCCGCCTGTTTAGCGCAGCTAGAGCCTTTCTCCTCTCCTGCGCTGCTGGAGTCTCCCGCCTGTTCAGCGCAGCCAGCGCTTTTCTCCTCTCCTGCGCTGCTGGAGTCTCCCACCTGTTTAGCGCAGCCAGCGCTTTTCTCCTCTCCTGCGCTGCTGGAGTCTCCCGCCTGTTTAGCGCAGCCAGCGCTTTTCTCCTCTCCTGCGCTGCTGGAGTCTCCCGCCTGTTTAGCGCAGCCAGAGCCTTTCTCCTCTACAGCGCTGCCGGAGTCTCCCGCCTGTTCAGTGCAGCCAGAGCCTCTCTCCTCTCCTGCGCTGCCGGAGTCTCCCGCCTGTTCAGCGCAGACAGAGCTGCCAGCCTGCAGGGAGCAGCTAGAGCTGCCAGCCTGCAGGGAGCAGCTGGAGCTGCCAGCCTGCAGGGAGCAGCTGGAGCTGCCAGCCTGCAGGGAGCAGCTGGAGCTGCCAGCCTGCAGGGAGCAGCTGGAGCTGCCAGCCTGCAGGGAGCAGCTAGAGCTGCCAGCCTGCAGGGAGCAGCTGGAGCTGCCAGCCTGCAGGGAGCAGCTGGAGCTGCTGGAGCTGCCAGCCTGCAGGGAGCAGCTGGAGCTGCCAGCCTGCAGGGAGCAGCTGGAGCTGCCAGCCTGCAGGGAGCAGCCCGAGCTGCCAGTCTGCATGAAGCAGCCAGTCTACATGGAGCAGCCAGAGCTGTCAGTCTGCATGAAGCAGCCAGAGATGTCAGTCTGCATAGAGCAGCCAGAGATGCCAGTCTGCAAGGAGCTGCCAGTCTGCAAGGAGCTGCCAGTCTGCATGGAGCTGCCAGTCTGCATGGAGCTGCCAGTCTGCAAGGAGCTGCCAGTCTGCAAGGTGCTGTCAGTCTGCATGGAGCAGCCTGAGCTGTCAGTCTGCATGGAGCAGCCAGAGCTGTCAGTCTACATGGAGCAGCCAGAGCTGTCAGTCTGCATGGAGCAGCCAGAGCTGCCAGTCTGCAATGAGCTGCCAGTCTGCAAGGAGCTGCCAGTCTGCACAACGCTGTCAGTCTGCAAGGAGCTGTCAGTCTGCAAGGAGCTGCCAGTCGGTAAGGAGCTGCCAGTCTATAAGGAGCTGCCAGCCTGCAAGGAGCTGCCAGCCTGCAAGGAGCTGCCAATCTGTAAGGAGCTGCCAGTCTGCAAGGAGCTGCCAGTCTGTAAGAAGCCGCCAGAGCTGCCAGTCTGTAAGAAGCCGCCAGAACTGTCAGCCTACATGGAGCAGCCAGAGACGCCAGTCAGCGTGGAGCAGCCAGAGACGCCAGTCAGCATGGAGCAGCCAGATCTTTCAGTCTGCCAGGATCCGCCAGTCAGCCAGACTCTTCCAGATCCGCCAGTCAACCAGACTCTTCCAGATCTGCCAGTCAACCAGACTCTTCCAGATCTGCCAGTCAACCAGACTCTTCCAGATCTGCCAGTCAACCAGACTCTTCCAGATCTGCCAGTCAACCAGACTCTTCCAGATCTGCCAGTCAACCAGACTCTTCCAGATCTGCCAGTCAACCAGACTCTTCCAGATCTGCCAGTCAACCAGACTCTTCCAGATCTGCCAGTCAGCCAGGACCTTCCAGATCTGCCAGTCAGCCTGGATCTGCCAGTCAGCCAGGATCTGTCAGTCAGCCAGGATCTGCTGAAACCACCAGCCAGCCAGGATCTGGTAGATCTATCTACCTGCCTGAGCTTCTTCTCACTCCTGAGCTTTCTCTCACTCCCGAGCTTTCTCTCACTCCCGAGCTTTCTCTCACTCCCGAGCTTCCCCTCAGTCCCGAGCTTCCCCTCAGTCCCGAGCTGTCCTTCAGTCCCGATCTGCTCCTCAGTCCAGTGGGGTTCTGGGTGAGGACTACTAGGCCATGGTCGGCGGCGAGGGTGGTCTATCCAGGGACGCGAGGAGAGGGGACTAAGACATTAACTGAGTGGGTTCCACGTCCCGCGCCGGAGATGCCACCATGGACAGACGCCCACCCGGACCCTCCCTATTGTTTTGAGGTGCGTTCGGGAGTCCGCACCTTAGGGGGGGGGGGTTCTGTCACGCCCTGGTCTAAGTATTTTGTGTTTTTCTTCATGTATTGGGTCAGGCCAGGGTGTGGCATGGAGTTTTTGTATTGTGGTGTGTTTTGTTTTGGTGTGTAGGTTTTTGGGATTGTAGCTAGTGGAGTTATCTAGCAAGGTCTATGGCTGTCTGGAGTGGTTCTCAATTAGAGGCAGGTGCTTATCGTTGTCTCTGATTGGGAACCATATTTAGGCAGCCATATTCTTTGAGTTTATCGTGGGTGATTGTCCTATGTGTACTCTCTGTTAGTTTGCACAAGTATAGGCTGTTTTCGGTTTTCGTTTATTGTTTTGTAGTGTTCGTGTTTACGTTTGTTTATATAAACATGGATCGCAATCGACATGCTGCAGTTTGGTCCGACTCTCCTTCATCACAACTAGAAAGCCGTAACAGTGACAGCCTTAATACATACTTTTTTGTTTTTAAATTTAAATTATAGTTAAATAAATGGTTAAATAAAAGGTTAAAGGTTAAATATAATAACAAATTCTTATTAACAATGACGGCAGACAACGGCCAACCCCTGACAACGCTGGGGCAATTGTGCGCTGCCGATGGGACTCCCAATCACAGCCGGTTATGATACAGCCTGGAATTTAACCAGGGTGTCTGTAGTGACACCCTGTAGTGACAAGATATCTTGTAAGATTTGTGATTTTTTTTCAATTGAATCCTAGAGGAATCTCACAATCCAATAGGATGCTGTGTCATGACCTTATAATCCAATAGGATTTTGTGTCATGACCTCACAATCCTATTGGACTACTTTTCTTAAATCAAAAGTATTCAAATCTAATTTTATTAGTCACATGCACCGAATACAACAGGTGTAGGTAGACCTTACAGTGAAATGCTTACTTATGACCACCTAACCAACAATGTAGTTTAAAAAAATATGGATGAGAATAAGAAATAATAAAAGTAGCAAGTAATTAAAGAGCAGCAGTAAAATAGCAATAGCGAGGCTATATACAGGGGGGTACCGGTACAGAGTCAATGTGCAGGGGCACCGGTTAGTTGAGGTAATATGCACATGAAGGTAGAGTTATTAAAGTGACTATGCATAGATGATAATAACAGAGTAGCAGTGGTGTAAAATAGGGGGGCAACGCAAATAGTCTGGGTAGCCATTTGATTAGGTTTTCAGGAGTCTTATGGCTTGGGGTTGAAGCTGTTTAGAAGCATCTTGGACCTAGACTTGACGCTCCGGTACCGCTTGCCTTGCGGTAGTAGAGAGAACAGTTTATAACTAGGGTGGCTGGAGTCTGACAATTTTTAGGGCCTTCCTCTGACACCACCTGGTATAGAGGTCCTGGATGGCAGGAAGCTTGGCCCCAGTGATGTACTGGGCCGTTCTGAACCCTCTGTAGTGTCTTATGGTCGGAGGCCGAGCAGTTGCTATACCAGGCAGTGATGCATAGCTCTTGATAGTGCAGCTGTAGAACCTTTTTAGGATCTGAGGACCCATGCCAAATCTTTTCAGTCTCCTGAGGGGGAATAGGTTTTGTCGTGCCCTCTTCACAACTGTCTTGGTGTGCTTGGACCATGTTAGTTTGTTGGTAATGTGGACACCAAGGAACTTGAAGCTCTCAACCTGCTCCACTGCAGCCCTGTCGATGAGAATGGGTGTGTGCTCGGTCCTCTTTTCTCTGTTGTCCACAATCATCTCCTTTGTCTTGATCACATTGAGGGAGAAGTTTTTGTCCTGGCACCACCCGGCCAGGTCTCTGACCTCCTCCCTATAGGCTGCCTCATCGTTGCCGGTGATCAGGCCTACCACTGTTGCGTCATCGGCAAACTTAATGAAGGTGGGGGAGTCGTGCCTGGCCGTGCAGTCATGAGTGAACAGGGAGTACAGGAGGGAACTGAGCACGCACCCCTGAGGGGCCCTTGTGATGAGGATCAGCGTGGCAAATCCTATAGGCTTTTGATAAGCCTTGTATTTTGACACCCGATCAGAATTCTTTTTGAACCTTTTTCTTAATCGAACCCATTAAATGATAGTTTGTTGCAGGGTGCAACTTTCACTGGGGATGGCGGAGACATTTCACCCCCCCCACATTCAAAAATATAATTTTTGTATATATCAATCAATCAAATGTATTTATAAAGCCCAAAAAAAGAAACCGCCCTTTTTCAGGACCCTGTCTTTCAAAGATAATTAGTAAAAATAAAAATAATTTCCCAGATCTTCATTGTAAAGGGTTTAAACACTGTTTCCCATGCTTGTTCAATGAACCATAAACAAATAATGAACATGCACCTGTGGAACGGTCGTTAAGGCACTAACAGCTTACAGAGGCTAGGCAATTAAGGTCACAGTTATGAAAACTTAGGACACTAAAGAGGCCTTTCTACTGACTCTGAAAAACACAAAAAGAAAGATCCCTAGGGTCCCTGCTCATCTGAGTGAACGTGCCTTAGGCATGCTGCAATGAGGCATGAGGATGCAGATGTGGCCAGGGCAATAAATTGCAATGTCCGTACTGTGAGACACTTAAGACAGCACTACAGGGAGACAAGAAGGACAGCTGATTGTCCTCGCAGTGGCAGACCAGGTGTAACAACACCTGCACAGGATCGGTAATTCTGAACATCACACCTGCGGGACAGGTACAGGATGGCAACAACAACTGCCGAGTTACAGCAGGAAGGTACAATCCCTCCATCAGTGCTCAGACTGTCCGCAATAGGCTGAGAGAGGCTAGACTGAAGGATTGTTGTAAGGCAGGTCCTCACCAGACATCACCGGCAACAGCATCGCCTATGGATACAAAGCCATTGTTGCTGGACCAGACAGGACTGGCAAAAAGTGCTCTTCACTGACGAGTCGCGGTTTTGTCTCACCAGGGGTGATGGTCAGATTCGCGTTTATCGTCGAGTGAATGAGCGTTACACTGAGGCCTGTACTCTGGAGCAGAATCGATGTGGAGGGTCCGTCATGGTCTGGGGCGGTGTGTCACAGCATCATCGGACTGAGCTTGTTGTCATTGCAGGCAATCTCAACGCTGTGCGTTACCGGGAAGACATCCTCCTCCCTCTTGTGGTACCCTTCCTGCAAGCTCATCCTGATAATGCAATACAGGAATGTCAGTGTTCTGCCATGGCCAGCGAAGAGCCCGAATCGCAATCCTATTGAGCACGTTTGGGACCTGTTGAATCGGAGGGTGAGGGCTAGGGCCACTCCGCCCAGAAATGTCCAGGAACTTGCAGGTGTGCAGGTGCCTTGGTGGAAGAGCGGGTTAACATCTCACAGCAAGAACTTGCAAAGCTGGTGCAGTCCATGAAGAGGAGATGCACTGCAGTACTTAATGCAGCTGGTGGTTACACCAGATACTGACTGTTACTTTTGATTTTGACCCCCCCCTCCCTTTGTCCAGGGACACATTATTCCATTACTGTTAGTCACATGTCTGTGGAACTTTTTCAGATTATTTCTCAGTTGTTGTATCATGTTATGTTCATACAAATATTTACACATTCTGAAAATAAACGCAGTTGACAGTGAGAGGACGTTTCTTTTTTTGCTGAGTTTATACACAGTTGAAGTCGAAAGTTTACATAGACCTTAGCCAAATACATTTTACTCAGTTTCACAATTCCTGACATTTATTCCTAGTTAAAGTTCCCTGTCTTAGGTCAGTTAGGATCACCACTTTATTTTAAGAATGTGACATGTCAGAATAATAGTATAGAGAAGGATTTATTTCAGATTTTATTTCTTTCATCACATTCCCAGTTGGTCAGAAGTTTACATACACTCAATTAGTATTTGGTAGCATTGCCTTTAAATTGTTGAACTTGGGTAAAATGTGACAGGTGGCCTTCCACAAGGTTCCCACAATAAGTTGGGTGAATTTTGGCCCATTCCTCCTGACAGAGCTGGTGTAACTGAGGCGGGTTTGTAGGCCTCCTTGCTCGCACACGCTTTTTCAGTTCTGCCCCCAAATGTTCTATAGGATTGAGATCAGGGCTTTGTGATGGCCACTCCAATACCTTGACTTTGTTTTCCTTAAGCCTTTTTGCCACAACTTTGGAACTATGCTTGGGGTCATTGTCCATTTGGAAGACCCATTTGCGACCAAGCTTTAACTTGAGATGTTGCTTTAATATATCCACATCATTTTCCTACCTCATGATGCCATCTATTTTGTGAAGTGCACCGGTCCATCCTGCAGCAAAGCACCCCCACAACATGATGCTGCCACACCCGTGCTTCACGCTTCGGAGGGTGTTCTTCGGCTTGCAAGCCTCCCCCTTTTTCAAACAAACATAATGATGGTCAGTATGGCCAAACAGTTCTATTTTTGTTTTATCAGTCCAGAGGACATTTCTTCTAAAAGTACGATCTTTGTCCCCATGTGCAGTTGCAAACCGTAGTCTGGCTTTTTTATGGCAGTTTTGGAGCAGTGGCTTCTTCCTTGCTGAGCGGCCTTTCAGGTTATTTCGATATAGGAGTCGTTTTACTGTGGATATAGATACTTTTGTACCCGTTTCCTCCAGCATCTTCACAAGGTCCCTTGATGTTGTTCTGGGATTGATTTCTACTTTTCTCAGCAAGGTACTTTCATCTCTAGGAGACAAAACAAGTCTCCTTCCTGAGCGCAATGACGGCTGTGTGGTCCCTTGGTGTTTATACTTGCATACTATTGTTTGTAAAGATGAACGTGGTACCTTCGGGCATTTGGAAATTGTTCCCAAGGATTAACCAGACTTGTGGAGGTCTTGGCTGATTTCTTTTGATTTTCCCATGATGTCAAGCAAAGAGGCACTGAATTTGAAGGTAGGCCTTGAAATACATCCACAGGTACACCTCCAATTGACTCTAATCATGTCAATTAGTCTATCAGAAGCTTCTAAAGCATTGACATTTTCAGGAATTTTCCAAGCTGTTTAAAGGCACAGTCAACTTTGTGTATGTAAACTTCTGACCCACTGGAATTGTGATACAGTGAATTATAAGAGAAATAATCTGTCTGTAAAGAATTGTAGGAAAAAGTACTTGTGTCATGCACAAAGTAGATGTCCTAACTGACTTTCCAAAACTATAGTTTGTTAACAAGAAATTTGTGGAGTGATTGAAAAATGAGTTTTAATGACTCCAACCTAAGTCTATGTAAACTTCCGAACCCAACTCTATGTACAGTATATCACAAAAGTGACTACACCCCTCACATTTTTGTCAATATTTGAGTATATCTTTTCATGTGACAACACTGAAGAAATGACACTTTGCTACAATGTAAAGTAGTGCGTGTACAGCTTGTATAACAGTGTAAATTTGCTGTCCCCTCAAAATAACTCAACACACAGCCATTAATATCTAAACCTGTTGGCAACAAAAGTGAGTACACCCCTAAGTGAAAATGTCCAAATTTTCCCTCCCCGGTGTCATGTGACTCGTTAGTGTTACAAGGTCTCAGGTGTGAATGGGGAGCAGGTGTGTTACATTTGGTGTCATCTCTCTTACACTCCCTCAAACTGACTGGTCACTGGAAGTTCAACATGGCACCTCATGGCAAAGAACTCTCTGAGGATCTGAAAAAAATAATTGTTGCTCTACATAAAGATGGCCTGGGCTATAAGAAGATTGCCAAGACCCTGAAACTGAGCTGCAGCACGGTGGCCAAGACCATACAGCGGTTTAACTGGAGAGGTTCCACTCAGAACAGGCCTCGCCATGGTCGACCAAAGAAGTTGAGTGCACGTGCTCAGCGTCAAATCCAGAGGTTGTCTTTGGGAAATGGACGTATGAGTGCTGCCAGCATCGCTTTTGTGATAAACTATATATATATATATATACAGTGGGGCAAAAAAGTAGTTAGTCAGCCACCAATTGTGCTAGTTCTCCCACTTAAAAAGATGAGGCCTGTACTTTTCATCATAGGTACACTTCAACTATGACAGACAAAATTAGGGGGAGAAAAAATCCAGAAAATCACATTGTAGGATTTTTAATGAATTTATTTGCAAATTATAGTGGAAAATAAGTATTTGGTCAAAAACTAAAGTTTATCTCAATACTTTGTTATATACCCTTTGTTGGCAATGACAGAGGTCAAACGTTTTCTGTAAGTCTTCACAAGAAAAAAAAAATCCTGTCTCTTTACGAATGACTGAAGAAATCATTACTAGAACAGGCTTGCAATGTTAATTAACTACCCATTTCAGCTCACCATCTGTGGCTGTGCAGAAAATCGCCAGTATTCTAACCCCGAGTCAGAAAAAATTCTATATGATTTTGTCACCTCTATCAGAATCCTATTGGAAATCAACATTTATTATATTGGATCCTATAGGATTTTGATAGGTCTTGTAGGATTTTGTCACACCAATCAGACTTTATGTCCTGGGTGAAAATGTATTGGTTGCAGGTTTTTGGGCTACTTCTAACTGAACAAAAATATAAACTCAACATGTAAAGTGTTGGTCCCATGTTTCACGAGCTGAAATAAAAAATCCCATAAATGTTCCATATGCACAAAAAGCTCATTTCTCTAAAATGTTGTGCACAAATTTGTTTACATCCCTGTTAGTGAGCATTTCTCCTTCGCCATGATAATCCATCCACCTGACAAGTGTGGCATATCAAGGAGCTGACTAAAACAACAACATCATTACACAGGTGCACCTTGTGCTGGGGATGATAAAAGGCCACTCTAAAATTAGCAGATTTGTCACACAACAATGTCACAGATGTCTCAAGTTAAGGGAGAGTGCAATTGGCATTCTGACTGCAGGAAGGTCCACCACAGCTGTTGCCAGATAATTGAATGTTCATTTATCTACAATAAGCCGCCTCCAAAGTCATTTTAGAGAATTTGGCAGTACGTCCAACAGGCCTCACCTCAGATGACGTGCATGGCGTCGTGTGGGCGAGCAGTTTGCTGATGTTAACGTTGTGCACAGAGTGCCCCATGGTCATGGTGGGGTTATGGTATGGGCAGGCATACGCTACGGACAACAAACACAATTGTATTTTATCAATGGCAATTTGAATGCACAGAGATAACGTGAAGAGCTCCTGAGGCCCATTGTTATACCATTCATCCACCACCAATCCCCTCATGTTTCAGCATTATAATGCACAGCCCCATGTGGCAAGGATCTGTACACAATTCCTGGAAGCTGAAAATGTCTTCCATGGCCTGCATACTCACCAGACATGTCACCCATTGAGCATGTTTGGGATGCTCTTGATCAAAGTGTATGACAGTTCCCACCAATATCCAGCAACTTCGCACAGACTTGAAGTGGGACAACATACCATAGGCCACAATAAACAGCCTGATCAATTCTATACGAAGGAGTTGTGTCGCACCAAATGGTGGTCACACTAGATACTGACTGGTTTTCTGATCTATGCTTCTATCTTTTTTTTAAGGTACAGTGCATTCGGAAAGTATTTAGACACCTTCACTTTTTCCACATTTCCTAATGTTTTAACCTTATTCTAACATGCTGACTAGGCCGGGCATGCACGTGCACCATCCCACGCATGTTGATTTTGTCCATCCACACCAGATGCAATCAGGACACGCAGGTTAAAATATCAAAACGAACTCTGAACCAACTATATTAATTTGGGGACAGGTCGAAGCGCATAAAACATTCATGGCAATTTAGCTAACTAGCTTGCTGTTGCTAGCTAATTTGTCCTGGGATATAAACATTAGGTTGATATTTTACCTGAAATGTACAAGGTCCTCTACTCTGACAATTGGAACTGGAACGAATTACAAAAATCCCTGAAACTGGAAACACTTATCTCCCTCACTAGCTTTAAGCACCGACACCATTCTGTATACTTCCGGCCCGTCATTGGACACTGTGCTATCTAACCTCCAAACGAGCTTCAATGCCATACAACACTCTTTTCGTGGCCTCCAACTGCTCTTAAACGCTAGTAAAACCAAATGTATGCTTTTCAACCGTTCGCTGCCTGCACCCGCACGCCTGACCAGCATCACCACCCTGGATGGTTCCGACCTTGAATATGTGGACATCTATAAGTGCCTAGGTGTCTGGCTAGACTGTAAACTCTCCTTCCAGACTCATATCAAACATCTCCAATCGAAAATCAAATCAAGAGTCGGCTTTCTATTCCGCAACAAAGCCTCCTTCACTCACGCCGCCAAACTTACCCTAGTAAAACTGACTATCCTACCGATCCTCGACTTCGGCGATGTCATCTATAAAATTGCTTCCAGCACTCAAACTGCATCCAGTTTGCTGAGTAATCATAGTGCCGTTTTGTCACTAAAGCACCTTATACCACCCACCACTGTGACTTGTATGCTCTAGTCGGCTGGCCCTCGCTACATATTCGTCGCCAGACCCACTGGCTCCGGGTCATCTACAAGTCCATGCTAGGTAAAGCTCCGCCTTATCTCAGTTCACTGGTCACGATGGCAACGCCCATCCGTAGCACGCGCTCCAGCAGGTGTATCTCACTGATCATCCCTAAAGCCAACACCTCATTTGGCCTCCTTTCGTTCCAGTTCTCTGCTGCCTGTGACTGGAATGAATTGCAAAAATCACTGAAGTTGGAGACTTTTATCTCCCTCACCAACTTCAAACATCTGCTATCTGAGCAGCTAACCGATCGCTGCAGCTGTACATAGTCTATCGGTAAATAGCCCACCCAATTTTACCTACCTCATCACCATACTGTTTATATTTATTTACTTTTCTGCTCTTTTGCACACCAATATCTCTACCTGTACATGACCATCTGATCATTTATCACTCAGTGTTAATCTGCAAAATTGTAATTATTAGCCTACCTCCTCATGCCTTTTGCACACAATGTATATAGACTCCCCTTTTTTTTCTACTGTGTTATTGACTTGTTAATTGTTTACTCCATGTGTAACTCTGTGTTGTCTGTTCACACTGCTATGCTTTATCTTGCCCAGGTCGCAGTTGCAAATGAGAACTTGTTCTCAACTAGCCTACCTGGTTTAAATAAAGGTGAAATAAAATTTTAAAAATTCAAAATAAGCATGCTGAAAGTCTGTTGTTAATTTGTTTACAGAGAAATAGCATTCCATTTGGTCAAACACAATTTTTCCCAACAGTTTTCTAAGAGCTGGCAGCAAGCCAGGAGGTTTGTCATTATTGATCGTTAACAAAAAAATCCACCTCTCCCACACTAACTTTACAAAATTAAAACTTGCACTGCTTTTCATTCATTATTTGTTTTTTATGCATGAATATAATTGCTCACCGTTTGTCGTGGGCATTTCCTGCCTAAGTTTTCCCACTTTGCCAACTAAATAATCATTTAAATAATTGCCAACATCAAATGGTTTTGTGATGAATAAGCCATCTGATTCGATGAAAGATGGAGTTGAATTTGTCTTTCTGTCCATTATTTAATTTAAAGTACTCCGAGTACTTTAGATTTTTTCCATAATTCTTTATATCATTGATCTTAGCTTCATAATGAAGTTTCTTCTTCTTTTTGTTGAGTTTAGTCACATAATTTCTCAATTTGCAGTAAGTCAGCCAGTCAGATGTGCAGCCAGACTTATTAGCCACTCCTTTTGCTCCCATCTCTTTCAACCATACAGTTTTCAATTCCTCATCAATCCATGGAGCCTCAACAGTTCTAACAGTCAGCTTCTTAACAGGTGCATGTTTATCAATAATTGGAAGAAGCAATTTCATAAATTCATCAAGTGCAGTGTCTGGATGCTCCTCATTAATCACATCAGACCAACAAATATTTTTAACATCATCCACATAAGAGTCAGAGCAAAATCTTTTGTACGATCTCTTATACACTATTTTAGGACATGCTGATGGAACTTTGGCTTTCCTGCATATAGCCACTATATTGTGCTCACTGCATCCAATGGATATAGGTTTAGAATAAAGTTCTACAGTATTAGTAAATATGTGATCGATATATGTGGATGATCTTGTTCCTTTAGTGTTTGTAAACACCCTGGTAGGTTGATTAATAACCTGAACCAGATTACAGGCACTGGTAACAGTGAGAAGCTTTCTCTTGAGCAGACAGCTTGATTTAAACCAGTCAATATTCAGGTCCCCAAGAAAGTAGACCTCTCTGTTTACATCACATACACAAGCAAGCATTTCACACATATTATTTAGATATTGACCGTTAGCACTTGGTGGCCTATAGCAACACCCCAAAAGAAAAGGCTTTAGATGAAGAGCCAAGTGAACCTGCCACCACAACACTTCAATAACACTTAAGATCTTCTCTAAGCATTTATACGGCTCTGAATATATACAACACCTCCCCTATAAGCATTACAGGGATATGACTGAATATATACAGCAACACCTCCCCTATAAACATTACAGGGATATTGCTCTGAATATATACAGCAACACCTCCCCCATAAGCATTACAGGGATATGGCTCTGAATATATACAGCAACACCTCCCCTATAAACATTACAGGGATATGACTGAATATATACAGCACCACCTCCCCCATAAGCATTACAGGGATATGGCTCTGAATATACACAACACCCCTCCCCATAAGCATTACAGGGATATGACTGAATATATACAGCAACACCTCCCCCATAAGCATTACAGGGATATGACTGAATATATACAACACCCCTCCCCATAAACATTTCTTTCTCTATAGATGTTCTATCCTTGTATTGCTACTGCTGTATCATCAAATTAATTATCTATGTGAGTCTCAGAAATGGCTAATATATGAATGTTATCAAGTTACTGATTTCATGAACCTTGTTTTTTTTTAACTAGGCAAGTCAGTTAAGAACAAATTCTTATTTTCAATGACGGCCTAGGAACAGTGGGTTAACTGCCTTGTTCAGGGGCAGAACGACAGATTTTTACCTGTCAGCTTGAGGATTCGATCTTGCGGTTACAAGTCCAACGCTCTAACCACTAGGCTACCTGCCACCCCTCATTTTTACGGCTACAAATATTAATATGAGCTATTTCCAGCCCTTTCCTGGGTAGCTTATCAAAGATGGGGCGGCAGGTAGCCTAAATCTCCCAAATACAGGTGTTTCTAAGCAAACAGCTGGAGGCAGGGCTTTCTCCTATAGAGCTCCATTTTTATGGAACGGTCTGCCTACCCATGTCAGAGACGCAAACTCGGTCTCAACCTTTAAGTCTTTACTGAAGACTCATCTCTTCAGTGGGTCATATGATTGAGTGTAGTCTGGCCCAGGAGTGGGAAGGTGAACGGAAAGGCTCTGGAGCAACGAACCACCCTTGCTGTCTCTGCCTGGCCGGTTCCCCTCTTTCCACTGGGATTCTCTGCCTCTAACCCTATTACAGGGGCTGAGTCACTGGCTTGCTGGGGCTCTCTCATGCCGTCCCTGGAGGGGGTGCGTCACCTGAGTGGTTGATTCACTGTTGTGGTCATCCTGTCTGGGTTGGCGCCCCCCCCCCCCCCCTTGGGTTGTGCCGTGGCGGAGATCTTTGTGGGCTATACTCAGCCTTGTCTCAGGATGGTAAGTTGGTGGTTGAAGATATCCCTCTAGTGGTGTGGGGGCTGTGCTTTGGCAAAGTGGGTGGGGTTATATCCTTCCTGTTTGGCCCTGTCCGGGGGTGTCCTCGGATGGGGCCACAGTGTCTCCTGACCCCTCCTGTCTCAGCCTCCAGTATTCATGCTGCAGTAGTTTATGTGTCGGGGGGCTGGGGTCAGTTTGTTATATCTGGAGGACTTCTCCTGTCCTATTCGGTGTCCTGTGTGAATCTAAGTGTGCGTTCTCTAATTCTCTCCTTCTCTCTTTCTTTCTCTCTCTCGGAGGACCTGAGCCCTAGGACCATGCCCCAGGACTACCTGACATGATGACTCCTTGCTGTCCCCAGTCCACCTGGCCATGCTGCTGTTCCAGTTTCAACTGACCTGAGCCCTAGGACCATGCCCCAGGACTACCTGACATGATGACTCCTTGCTGTCCCCAGTCCACCTGGCCATGCTGCTGCTCCAGTTTCAACGTCCACCTGACTGTGCTGCTGCTCCAGTTTCAACTGTTCTGCCTTATTATTATTCGACCATGCTGGTCATTTATGAACATTTGAACATCTTGGCCATGTTCTGTTATAATCTCCACCCGGCACAGCCAGAAGAGGACTGGCCACCCCACATAGCCTGGTTCCTCTCTAGGTTCCTTCCTAGGTATTGGCCTTTCTAGGGAGTTTTTCCTAGCCACCGTGCTTCTACACCTGCATTGCTTGCTGTTTGGGGTTTTAGGCTGGGTTTCTGTACAGCACTTTGAGATATCAGCTGATGTACGAAGGGCTATATAAATAAATTTGATTTGATTTGATCTGGATACTAAGGAGATCCTGAGGGAAATCAACGAGTACCAACAGCTTTACGCTATGGAGGAACAACATACTCCTTCATGGAAAGATCCGACCACCTCACAAAATAACTTTAACCCGACAAAAAAAAGAAAAAGATTAATCTACAGACACAGACGATTTACTTACCATTGAGGTAGAGACTAGTGCTCTGGCTGGAATCCATGCAACACTGGAAAAGTTGTGTGTGGAGGTAGCAGGGCTGAGGGGGAGTTTGGTGAAATTCTCAAGCTCCAAAGAGAAAACAAGACACTCACAGCCATGGTAAAAATACACGGTTCCAACATGGATTGTCTACTCAGGGAAAATAGGGCGATGGAGAAGTTACTAGACATACAAAGTCGTAGCGTGAAAATCAATTTTTTTCTGGTATTCCTGAGGACGGGGGCGCGATCAGAGAATTCATGCAATACGCCTTGAAACTTCCTCTAGAGACTGAAAACAAGGTGGCTTTCCACCGAGTACACAGACTTGGAGCTCGGAGCGACAAGACCAAGGGTTCCTGACCGATCACCAACAAAAGGAGCTGATCAAAAGCAGGGGAAGGGAGCTTAAAGGGAACAAATTCAGTCTCAACGACCAATTTCCAAAGGAGATAAACGAACGTCGTAAGAGACTGTATCCGGTACAAAGACAACAAAGGAAGGATGGTAGGCGTGCCTTTATCATTGTGGACAAACTCTTTATAGATGGACAGCTGTTCTGAGACAGCTCCATAACACCGTGGCTGTACTAAATTCTAAAGGGAACTTCAGGTTACGAAAAAAAAGAAGGTATGGGAACTGTTAAAAAAATGATGAAGAATTATTATGAAGTGGATATGAACACACACGTACTCAACTACATGCTTGCTTACACATACAGACTTATACACACACACACACACACACACACACACACACACACACACACACACACACACACACACACACACACACACACACACACACACCTGATCTCGCTCTCTTCTCTCACTCTCTCTTTCTCTCTTTCTCTCTATTGTCGAGAACTGTTTTATAATGTAATGTGTTTATTGTTTGTCTATCTTTTTGATGTATTTGTCTACATGTTTATACACTGCTCAAAAAAATAAAGGGAACACTTAAACAACACAATGTAACTCCAAGTCAATCACACTTCTGTGAAATCAAACTGTCCACTTAGGAAGCAACACTGATTGACAATAAATTTCACATGCTGTTGTGCAAATGGAATAGACAACAGGTGGAAATTATAGGCAATTAGCAAGACACCCCCAATAAAGGAGTGGTTCTGCAGGTGATAACCACAGACCACTTCTCAGTTCCTATGCTTCCTGGCTGATGTTTTGGTCACTTTTGAATGCTGGCGGTGCTTTCACTCTAGTGGTAGCATGAGACGGAGTCTACAACCCACACAAGTGGCTCAGGTAGTGCAGCTCATCCAGGATGGCACATCAATGCGAGCTGTGGCAAGAAGGTTTGCTGTGTCTGTCAGTGTAGTGTCCAGAGCATGGAGGCGCTACCAGGAGACAGGCCAGTACATCAGGAGATGTGGAGGCCGTAGGAGGGCAACAACCCAGCAGCAGGACCACTACCTCCGCCTTTGTGCAAGGAGGAGCAGGAGGAGCACTGCCAGAGCCCTGCAAAATTACCTCCAGCAGGCCACAAATGTGCATGTGTCTGCTCAAACGGTCAGAAATAGACTCCATGAGGGTGGTATGAGGGCCCGACGTCCACAGGTGGGAGTTGTGCTTACAGCCCAACACCGTGCAGGACGTTTGGCATTTGCCAGTGAACACCAAGATTGGCAAATTCCCCACTGGCGCCCTGTGCTCTTCACAGATGAAATCAGGTTCACACTGAGCGAATCAAATCCAATTTTATTTGTCACATACACATGGTTAGCAGATGTTAATGCGAGTGTAGCGAAATGCTTGTGCTTCTAGTTCCGACAATGCAGTAATAACCAACAAGTAATCTAGCTAACAATTCAAAAACTACTACCTTATAGTGTAAGGGGATAAAGAATATGTACATAAAGATATATGAATGAGTGATGGTACAGAGCGGCATAGGCAAGATACAGTAGATGGTATTGAGTGCAGTATACACATATGAGGTGAGTATGTAAACAAAGTGGCATAGTTAAAGTGGCTAGTGATACATGTATTACATAAAGATGCAGTAGATGATATAGAGTACAGTATATACATATACATATGAGATGAATAATGTAGGATATGTAAACATTATATTAGGTAGCATTGTTTAAAGTGGCTAGTGATATATTTTACATAATTTCCCATCAATTCCCATTATTAAAGTGGCTGGAGTTGAGTCAGTGTGTTGGCAGCAGCCACTCAATGTTAGTGGTGGCTGTTTAACAGTCTGATGGCCTTGAGATAGAAGCTGTTTTTCAGTCTCTCGGTCCCAGCTTTGATGCACCTATACTGACCTCGCCTTCTGGATGATAGCGGGGCGAACAGGCAGTGGCTCGGGTGGTTGTTGTCCTTGATGATCTTTATGGCCTTCCTGTGACATCGGGTGGTGTAGGTGTCCTGGAGGGCAGGTAGTTTGCCCCCGGTGATGCGTTGTGCAGACCTCACTACCCTCTGGAGAGCCTTACGGTTGTGGGCGGAGCAGTTGCCGTACCAGGCGGTGATACAGCCGAACAGGATGCTCTCGATTGTGCATCTGTAGAAGTTTGTGAGTGCTTTTGGAGACAAGCCAAATTTCTTCAGCCTCCTGATGTTGAAGAGGCGCTGCTGCGCCTTCTTCACAATGCTTTCTGTGTGGGTGGACCAATTCAGTTTATCTGTGATGTGTACGCCGAGGAACTTAAAACTTACTACCCTCTCCACTACTGTTCCATCAATGTGGATAGGGGGGTGTTCCCTCTGCTGTTTCCTGAAGTCCACAATCATCTCCTTAGTTTTGTTGACGTTGAGTGTGAGGTTATTTTCCTGACACCACACTCCGAGGGCCCTCACCTCCTCCCTGTAGGCCGTCTCTTCGTTGTTGGTAATCAAGCCTACCACTGTTGTGTCGTCCGCAAACTTGATGATTGAGTTGGAGGCGTGCGTGGCCACGCAGTCGTGGGTGAACAGGGAGTACAGGAGAGGGCTTAGAACGCACCCTTGGGCCCCAGTGTTGAGGATCAGCGGGGTGGAAATGTTGTTGCCTACCCTCACCACCTGAGCACATGTGACAGACATGACAGTCTGGAGACGCTGTGGAGAACATTCTGCTGCCTGCAACATCCTCCAGCATGACTGGTTTGGCAGTGGGTCAGTCATGGTGTGGGGTGGCATTTCTTTGGGGGGCCGCACAGCCCTCCATGTGCTCGCCAGAGGTAGCCTGACTGCCATTAGGTACCGAGATGAGATCCTCAGACCCCTTGTGAGACCATAGCTAGACCTCATGTGGCTGGAGTGTGTCAGCAGTTCCTGCAAGAGGAAGGCATTGATGCTATGGACTGGCCCGCCCGTTCCCCAGACCTGAATCCAATTGAGCACATCTGGGACATCATGTCTCGCTCCCATCCACCAATACCACGTTGCACCACAGACTGTCCAGGAGTTGGCGGATGCTTTAGTCCAGGTCTGGGAGGAGATCCCTCAGGAGACCATCCGCCACCTCATCAGGTGCATGCCCAGGCGTTGTAGGGAGGTCATACAGGCATGTGGAGGCCACACACACTACTGAGACTAATTTGGACTTGTTTTAAGGACATTACATCAACGTTGGATCAGCCTGTAGTGTGGTTTTCCACTTTCATTTTGAGTGTGACTCCAAATCCAGACCTCCATGGGTTGATAAATTTGATTTGCATTGATAATTTTTGTGTGATTTTGTTGTCAGCACATTCAACTATGTAAAGAAAAAAATATTTAATAGGAATATTTCATTCATTCAGATCTAGGATGTGTTATTTTAGTGTTCCCTTAATTTTTTTGAGCAGTGTATATGTTTACAACAAGCAAGGGGAAGATATCAGAATAGGGGCATTGGGGAATAATAACATACGGTACGGAATACTTTTGTACTGTAGTGAAGTCTCTTTCATGATCATGTGAAACGTCAATTGCTATGGAAATGCTGGGATGTGTTTTTCAATTATGATGATGACTATGATGGTGATACGATATGGATTACAATTATGAATATTAAGGCTATACGCACTACATGTTACACACACAGACACTCAAACATGCAAATTGGCAGAGTTATTATTTATTTGGACATCACACATTATAGTCTTACACTTATACAGACATCATACCAAGGCTGTATCAGGTACAAAGACAACAAAGGAAGGATGGTAGGCGTGCGTTTATCATTGTGGACATTATACCATTGTGGACATTATTATATCATGTCCAATATCATACACATCAACCTACTCAGATTTGTTACACACATAAATTGTCTCAATTTTCTCACATCTGTGGCATTGGCTCACAGGCAAACAGGCAAGGGAATAAAAAAATATTGCTAGAACCTATTTCTTGAACTCTAAATATCAGACACTTGAAAGCTCTAGTTTTGACCTTCATAATACCTCTGATGGCAGTAACTTAACAAGCACTAATTACATGGCTAAAAGAAAAGGAATATAACATATAACATATACTGTTTACAAGAAGCTCACTCTACATCCTTAGATGTAGTTGCGTGGAAAAAGGAATGGGCTGGTGAAATAATTTTCTGTCAAAGGAACTCAAAGGATGTGATGATATTAATTAACAAAAATGTCGATCTGAATGTGCAAATAATCAGGAATGATTTGCACGGAAGGTGGATCCTTTTAAATATGAAAGTAGACAAAAAAGAGATTTGGCTCATCAATCTATATGGTCCAAATCAGGATGATCCACACTTCTTCGAAAACATTTATACCAATTCATTGAATTTACAGGCAACAAATGAGCTAATCATTATGGTAGGAGACTATAACACAGTATTAAGTACCTCAATGGTACCTCACCCCTATGTACCTCACCCCTATTACTAGCCTGTTCAACCTCTCGTTCGTATCGTCTGAGATTCCCAAAGATTGGACAGCTGCTGCGGTCATCCCCGTCTTCAAAGGGGGTGACACTCTAGACCCAAACTGCTACAGACCTATATCTATCCTACCCTGCCTTTCTAAGGTCTTCGAAAGCCAAGTTAACCAACAGATAAACCACCATTTCGAATCCCACCATACCTTCTCCACTATGCAATCTGGTTTCAGAGTTGGTCATGGGTGCACCTCAGCCACGCTCAAGGTCCTAAACGACATCATAACCGCCATCGATAAGAGACATTAATGTGCAGCCGTATTCATCGACCTGGCCAAGGCTTTCGACTCTGTCAATCACCACATTCTTATTGGCAGACTCGACAGCCTTGGTTTCTCAAATGATTGCCTCGCCTGGTTTACCCACTACTTGTCAGATAGAGTTCAGTGTGTCAAATCGGAGGACCTGTTGTCCGGACCTCTGGCAGTCTCTATGGTGGTGCCACAGGGTTCAATCCTCGGGCCGACTCTCTTCTCTGTATACATCAATGATGTCACTCTTGCTGCTGGTGATTCTCTGATCCACCTCTACGCAGACGACACCATTCTGTATACTTCTGGCCCCTCATTGGACACTGTGTTAACTAACCTCTTGACAAGCTTCAATGCCATAAAACTCTCCTTCCGTGGCCTACAACTGCTCTTAAATGCAAGTAAAACTGAATGCATGCTATTCAATCAATCACTGCCCGCACCTGCCCGCCTGTCCAGCATCACTACTCTGGACGGCTCTGACCTAGAATACGTGGACAACTACAAATACCTAAGTGTCTGGTTAGACTGTAAACTCTCCTTCCAGACTCACATTAAGCATCTCCAATACAAAATTATATCTAGAATCGGCTTCCTATTTCGCAACAAAGCATCCTTCACTCATGCTGCCAAACATACCAACGTAAAACTGACCATCCTACCGATCCTCGACTTTGGTGATGTCATCTATAAAATAGCCTCCAACACTCTACTCAACAAATTGGATGCAGTCTATCACAGTGCCATCCGTTATGTCACCAAGCCCCATACACTACCCACCACTGCGACCTGTATGCTCTCGTTGGTTGGCCCTCGCTTCATACTGGTTGGCCCTCACTTCCAAACCCACTGGCTACAGGTTATCTACAAGTCTCTGCTAGGTAAAGCCCCGCCTTATCTCAGCTCACTGGTCACCATAGCAGAACCCACTTGTAGCATGCGCTCCAGCAGGTATATTTCAATGGTCAACCCCAAAGCCAATTCATACTTTGGTCGCCTTTCCTTCCAGTTCTCTGCTGCCAATGACTGGAACGAATTGCAAAAATCAAAGAGGCTGGAGACTCATATCTCCCTCACTAGCTTTAACTTCTTGACGCTTGTCACGAGTCCGACCAAAGGTGGCTCCCCTTCCCGTTCGGGTGACGCTCGACGGTCGTTGTCGCCGGTCTTCTAGCTGATTTCTTTCCTCCCCCTCCTTATATGTTTATTGATAGCACCTGTTTTAAGTTTGTAATTAGTTGGGCTTTATTAGTCAGCCGGCCCGCCCGTTTCTTTGTGCGGGAATGAATATTGTAACCCTGGTGTTGGTTAGAGACGAACGTGCTGTTGTATGTTAGTGTATAGTGCTGTTATATTTTCGTTCCCCGTATCTGGGGCATTTTGTTTTAAGTACCCCGTGTTTAGTGGTTAGCCGTGTTTTCACCGTGTGTGCATAAAAAGAGCACTATACTGAACTCTCTGTTTCCCTGCGCCTGACTCCACATTCACGACACCCAGGACCTTACAACGCTACCAATCCCTTAAGCGTGATAATTGTCATCAGCAACCGCTGAATAGCATAGAGCCACAGTCAAATAATATTACTAAAAATATTCATATTCATGAAATCACAAGTGCAATATTGCAAAACACAGCTTAGCCTTTTGTTAATCCACCTGTCGTCTCAGATTTTGAAATTATGCTTTACAGCGAAAGCAATCCAAGCGTTTGTGTAAATTTATCGATCGCATAACAAAACATTAAGTACACTTAGCATCAGGTAGCTTGGTCACGAAAATGAGAAAAGCAATCAAATTAATCGTTTACCTTTGATGATCTTCGGATGTTTTCACTCATGAGACTTACAAAACAAATGTTCCTTTTGTTCCATAAAGATAATTTTTATATACAAAATACCTCCGTTTGTTTGGCGCGTTATGTTCAGAAATCCACAGGAACGGGCGGTCACGACAACGCAGACAAATTCCAAATAATATCCGTAATGTCTATAATCAATCCCCAGGTTGTTTTTAAAATATCTAATCGATAATATAACAACCGCAAATGTCTTTATCAGTAGGAGAGGGAAAAACAATAGCTGTCCAAACTCATGTGATCACCTGACGCAATGTTATCTTTCTGGCCCATTTTTCAAAATAAAAGCATGAAACTATGTCTGAAAACTGTTGACACCTTGAGGAAGCGATAGGAAAATAAATCTGGTTGAGATCCCTTTAAATGGAGCAATGGGAGGCTATGGAACATGTAGTTTTCAAAATAGAAGCCACTTCCTGGTTAGATTTTTCTCAGGGTTTCGCCTGCAATATCAGTTCTGTTATAATCACAGACAATATTTTTACAGTTTTGCAAACTTTAGAGTGTTTTCTATCGTAATCTGTCAATTATATGAATATTCTAGCATCTGGTCCTGAAAAATAGGCCGTTTACTTTACTTTACTCTCCAAACGTAAAAATAGTGCCCCCTAGCTTCAAGAGGTTAAGCACCAGCTGTCAGAGCAGCTCACAGATCACTGCACCTGTACATTGTCACGCTCACTATCCTCAAACTCCCTGTCATAAATCAACCAAGGCGCAGCGTGCATGTAGTTCCACATCTTTTAATGAAAGTGAAACCGAAATAACAAAAAAACAAACAGGTAAACAGCAAAGACCGGGACGTAACCGAGGTGCACACAAACACACACAGAAAAATAATTACCCACAAAACACAGGTGGGAAAAGGCTACCTAAGTATGGTTCTCAATCAGAGACAACGATTGGACAGCTGCCTCTGATTGGGCACCATACCAGGCCAAAGACATAGAAATAGAAAACATAGAAAAAACACAAAATGCCCACCCCAACTCATGCCCTGACCAACCTAAAATAGAGACATAAAAAATGGAACTAAGGTCAGGACGTGACATACATAGCCCATCTTTAAACAGCCCATCTATCTACCTCACCCTGTGGGAGAAATTAGGTACATATATGGATAAATATACTGTCCTATATAAAAGAGGGATGCATTTGCCATTCTGGTAAGGTACATTGTCTATTGTATAGGACAGGAAGCCAGAGTGGGGCCATGGGAGAGGGCAACACATAGACGCCTAGGGCAGCTGGACATACAAAGGTCAGCGGTTGTCTAAGGAGTGGGTCAGCCGAATGACCAACTGATGGATTATAGACATGACTCACATATCCTTAGGACATGAAGACGCTGAAGGAATGACAGGGGAGACCCACAGTCTGCTGACCCTAGATAAAACACAAACAGGAGAATGCATTAAGCTGAGTGAAGGGACAAAGCAAGGGTCTTGTCACCATTAGGATCTAATGGAAAGCAGATGTGGGCATTATTGGGCTGAACAAGCAGAATGCACGGATTGGGATGTAACTTAATTTGCATATGGGAGGGACTTATATGGTAGGTGTATAACTCAGAGTGAGGGCTCTGAAAAAAGTGTGTGTGTTCTGCGGACCGCTCCGGCTTATGATACTGTGGTATTAAAAGTCTATATTGATTTTCACAAAGTTCTTGGTTGTGTCATATTTGAACCGATTTGCCACTACAACCCCCATACTGTATTTATTTATTTATCTTTCTCCTTTGCACCCCAGTATCTCTACTTGCACATTCATCTTCTGCACTTCTACAATTCCAGTGTTTAATTGCTATATTGTAATTACTTCGCCATCATGGCCTATTTATTGCCTTAACTCCCTTATTTTACCTCATTTGCACTCATTGTATAAATACTTTTTTGTTTTATTTTTTTCTACTGTATTATTGACTGTATGTTTTGTTTATTCCATGTGTAACTCTGTGTTGTTGTATGTGTCGAATTGCTACGCTTTATCTTGGCCAGGTCGCAGTTGCAAATGAGAACTTGTTCTCAACTAGCCTACCTGGTTAAATAAAGGTTAAATAATTTTAATAATATATATATATTTTAAATGGACTGTAAAGGTAATCAATCTACAAACTATCATCACTGTGCCCTTAAGGAAATCACAGATATTATGGACACATTAGAAATAGTGGATATTTGGGGACTAAAAAATCCAGACCTAGTGAGATATTCATGGAGGAAACTTAATCAAGCTATTCGTCTTGACTACTTTCTTGTCTCTTTCTCTCTTGCATCAAATGTTAAACAAGTTTTAATAGGAGACAGAATGCGATCGGATCATCATCTAATTGGCATTCACATAACTCTTAAAGATTTTCCACGTGGACGGGGATATTGGAAATGTAATCAAAGTTTACTGGAGGACAACTTATTTTTTAACTAAGACAAAATCATTTATAACTGCATTTTTCCAGTATAATATACAGTCGTATGAAAATGTTTGGGCACCCCTCTGAGGCTGCATAATAATTTACTCTGTCGTCACAGAAAATGATCACAGTGGCATGCCATTCATTTTCTAATAAAAGCTGAGTACTGGGTTATTGTCCAGACAAGAATTTTAGTGTAGCAATATTAAGTTGTATGAAATTAAATCAGATGTGAAAAATAGGCTATGCAAAAATGTAGGCACCCTTGTCATTCTGTTGATTTGAATACCTGTAACTACTTAGCACGGATTAATTGGAACACACAATTGGTTTGGTGAGCTCATTAATCCTTGACCTTTATAGACAAGTGCATAAAATCATGAGAAAAGGTATTTAAGGTGGCCACTTGCAAGTTGTTGTTCTCTTTGACTCTCCTCTGAAGAGTGGCAACATGGGGGGCCTCAAAACAACTATCAAATGACCTGAAAACAAAGATTGTTCAACATTATGGTTTAGAGGAAGGCTACAAAAAGCTATCGCAGAGATTTAAGCTGTCAGTGTCCACTGTGAGGAACATAGTGAGGAAATGGAAGACCACAGGCACAGTTCTTGTTAAGGCCAGAAGTGGCAGGCCAAGTAAAAAGCGGAGAGGCAAAGGCGAAGGATGGTGAGAACGGTCAAAAACAGCTCACAGACCACCTCCAGAGACCTACAACATCATCTTGCTGCAGATGGTGTCACTGTGCATCGTTCAACAATTCAGCGCACTTTGCACAAGGAGAAGCTGTATGGGAGAGTGATGCGGAAGAAGCCTTTTCTGCACACACGCCACAAACAGAGTCTCTTGAGGTATGCAAACGCATACCTGGACAAGCCAGCTTCATTTTGGAATAAGGTGCTGTGGACTGATGAAACAAAGATTGCGTTATTTGGTCATAACAAGGGACGTTATGCATGGCGGGCAAAAGAACACTGCGTTCCAAGAAAAACACTTGCTACCCACAGTAAAATTTGGTGGGGGTTCCATCATGCTGTGGGGCTGTGTGGCCAGTGCCGGTACTGGGAATCTTGTTAAAGCTGAGGGTCGCATGGATTCCACTCAATATCAGCAGATTCTTGGGAATAATGTTGAAGAATCAGTCACAAAGTTGAAGTTACGCCAGGGCTGGATATTTCAACAAGACAATGACCCAAAACACTGCTCAAAATCTACCTGGGCATTTATGCAGAGGAACAAGTACAATGTTCAGGAATGGCCATCCCAGTCCCCAGACCTGAATATCATTGAGAATCTGTGGGATGATTTGAAGCGGGCTGTCCATGCTCGGCAACCATCAAACCTAACTGAACTGGAGATGTTTTGTAAGGAGGAATGGTCCAAAATACCTTCATCCAGAATCCAGACACTCATTAGAGGCTATGGGAAGCATCTAGAGGCTGTTATTTTAGCAAAAGGAGGCTCTACTCAATATTGATGTGATTTTTCTATTGGGGTGCCCAAATTTATGCACCTGTCTAATTTTGTTTTGACGCATATTGCACATTTTCTGTTAATCCAATTAACCTCATTTCACTACTGAAATATGAGGGGCTGCCCAAACTTTTTCATACGACTGTAGGTTCTGCAAATACCCTTATTGTTTGGGATACCTTTAAATGTACCTTCAGGGGTCATTCAATATTCATCAATAATAAAAGCAGTTTCTGGCTAAAGAAACAAGACTAACAAGGGAAATCAATGAACTAATAGTACAGGTAGATAGCAATAAAAACGATACTAGAGATACAAAATGGGGGGAAGGGAAAACAAAAAGAACTTGAGGAACTTATTCAAGAACGATCTAATGTAATCTATTACAAAAATAAAGCAAACTGGATGGAATATGGAGGAAAATGCACAAAATTCTTCCTGAATCTCCAATACAGGAACACTAACAAAAATTATTTGCAGAAACTCGTTACTGAAGATGGAGCCATCTATGATTTCCTTCATGATATTTTAAAAGAGGAAGCTAATAATTTTAGGCAGATGTTCTCTTTTCTATCTCATCCTCTCCCACTGAATGAAGATTACTGTATGGAATTCTTTACAAATAATATAAAAATGGAAAACTAACAAATGTACAGAAAGATCAGTGCGAAGGCCAAATTACAGAGGAATAACTTTTTGAGGCTATTAAATCATTTCAGTCTGGAAAAACCCCAGGGCTTGATGGCATACCGGTAGAGGTATATCAAGTATTTTTTTGATATACTAAACGCTCCATTGTTAGATTGTTTTAACTACTCCTATAGAAATGGTAGTCGGTCAGGTACTCAGCAGGAAGGTCTGATTTCTCTATTATTAAAACAAGACCCAGATGGCAAATATAAAGACCCAGTCTATCTAAAAAACTTGAGGCCCCTTACATTTCAATATTGTGATGCAAAATGCATAGCACTCAGAATTAAAAGGGTTTTACCAGGTATTGTTCATCCTGATCAGACAGGTTTTTTACATGGGCGATACATTGGAGATAATATACGACAAATACTAGAAATAATAGAACATCATGAAATATATAAGAAGCCAATAATGGTATTTATAGCAGATTTTGAAAAGGCATTTGATAAAGTAAGACTGGATTTTATTTTCAATGCCTGGATTTGTTCAATTTTGGGAATTCTCTTTTAAAATGGGTAAAAATAATGTATAGCAACCCTAGGTGTAAAATAGTAAATAATGGCTACTTCTCAGAGTTTTGAATTGTCAAGAGGAGATAAACAAGGGTGTCCGCTGTCACCATATCCATTCGTTATCACCATCGAAATGCTAGCTATTAAAATCAGATCCAATAACAACATTAGAGGATTAGAAATCCAAGGCTTAAAAACAAAGGTGTCCATGTATGCCGATGACTCAAGTTTTATGTTAAGTCCGCAAGCTAGATCCCTGCAATGTCTCATTAAAGATATAGATAACTTTTCTGTACTCTCTGGACTAAAACCTAATTATGATGTGTATAATATTAAGTATTGGATCCTTAAAAAATACAACTTTTACATTACCTTGAACGTTACCTATAAAATGGGCTGATGGTGAAGTAGACATACTCGGTATTCATATCACAAAATATATAAATAAGCACTCCACAATGAATTTCAATAGAAAACTTGTAAAAATAGACAAGATCCTGCAACCATAGAGAGGTAAATACCTGTCTATTTATTGAAAAATTGCCCTGATTAACTCCTTAGTCATATCTCAGTTTACTCACTTACTTATGGCGCTGTCTACTCCTGATGATTTGTTTTTCAAATCATATGAGCAAAAAATATTTTGCTTTATCCGGGATGCTAAACCAGACAAAATAAAACAAGCCTATCTATATAATGAATATGAATTGAGTGGGTTGAGATTATTAAATGTAAAAGCATTAAACCTCTCTCTAAAAGCTTCACTCATTCAAAAGTTTTATTTGAACCCTACATGGATCTCAAGTAGATTAATAAGAAAAGCTCATCCATTGTTTAAAAATTGCCTTTTTGCCTTTTTGCAGATTGCCATGTCTCATTTTCGATTACTTGAAAATGATACTTTTTCAAAGTATCTGTCTTTTTTAAACAAGCATTGCAGAGCTGGCTACAATTTCAATTTCATCCCCCTGGAAAGATAGAACAAATATTATGGCTGAACTTAAATGTGCTGGTTGATAAAATACCTGTATTTATGGGAAAGATGTTTGAAAAGGGTTTTTGTTCTTAAGATATTGTAAATTGTAATGGTAGAGTTATGTCCTTCATGGAGTTATCAGAATTGTACGGGAACGTCTGCTCAATCCAAGAGTACAACCAATTGATTACAGCATTTTACCAAAAATGAAGGAGGCGGGTGGCAGCGGGAGGAAGTAGCCAACTGGTCTGTCTGCCCAATATAAAGGATCAAAACTGACAGAGGAATTAAAATAGCATAAATAGGAAAGTATACCAGTTTAATTTGAGGACCAGGATGATGACAACTGTGCCATACAGATTGCAAAATAGTTGGGAAGAGATTTTTGATGTACAGATTCCATGGTACAGGGTGTATGAGTTGATATATTAAACAACGTAAGATTCAAGACTTCGTGCTTTTCAGCTAAAATTATTATATAGAATTCCACCAACAAAATGTTGAATATTTGGGGCATAATATCATCAAAGCTCTGCAGATTTTGTTGTGAGGATACAGAATCAGTAGACCATTTATTTTGGTATTTTGGTATATAATAGGTAGCCTGTTTCTGGTCTCAGGTTCAGAAATGGCTGAAAATGCTTAGCATTGATCTAAAATTGACCCTAGAAATAGTACTGTTGGGTGATCTGGAGAGACCGGGTCAGTCAATTACTAATATACTAATAATACTCTTAGTAAAAGTATTTATCTTCAACACGCAATCTGTAGATTCTATTCGATTAGATAGACTGAAATTGTACGTTAAACATCATAGCATAAATGAAAGATATGTGTTGCATAGAAACACGAAGTGGGTGGCTAGCAGAGATACAGTGGGGCAAAAAAGTATTTAGTCAGCCACCAATTGTGCATGTTCTCCCACTTAAAAAGATGAGAGAGGCCTGTAATTTTCATCATAGGTACACTTCAACTATGACAGACAAACTGATTAAAAAAATTCTCCAGAAAATCATATTGTAGGATTTTTTATGAATTTATTTGCAAATTATGGTGGAAAATAAGTATTTGGTCACCTACAAACAAGCAAGATTTCTGGCTCTCACAGACCTGTAACTTCTTTAAGAGGCTCCTCTGTCCTCCACTTGTTACCTGTATTAATGGCACCTGTTTGAACTTGTTATCAGTATAAAATACACCTGTCCACAACCTCAAACAGTCACACTCCAAACTCCACTATGGCCAAGACCAAAGAGCTGTCAAAGGACACCAGAAACAAAATTGTAGACCTGCACCAGGCTGGGAAGACTGAATCTGCAATAGGTAAGCAGCTTGGTTTGAAGAAATCAACTGTGGGAGCAATTATTAGGAAATGGAAGACATACAAGACCACTGATAATCTCCCTCGATCTGGGGCTCCACGCAAGATCTCACCCTTTGGGGTCAAAATGATCACAAAAATCCCATAACCACACGGCGGGACCTAGTGAATGACCTGCAGAGAGCTGGGACCAAAGTAACAAAGCCTACCATCAGTAACACACTACGCCGCCAGGGACTCAAATCCTGCAGTGATTGACGTGTCCCCCTGCTTAAGCCAGTACATGTCCAGGCCCGTCTGAAGTTTGCTAGAGAGCATTTGGATGATCCAGAAGAAGATTGGGAGAAAGTCATATGGTCAGATGAAACCAAAATATAACTTTTTGGTAAAAACTCAACTCGTCGTGTTTGGAGGACAAAGAATGCTGAGTTGCTTCCAAAGAACACCATACCTACTGTGAAGCATGGGGGTTGAGACATCATGCTTTGGGGCTGTTTCTCTGCAAAGGGACCAGGACGACTGATCCGTGTAAAGGAAAGAATGAATGGGGCCATGTATCGTGAGATTTTGAGTGAAAACCTCCTTCCATCAGCAAGGGCATTGAAGATGAAATATGGCTGGGTCTTTCAGCATAACAATGATCCCAAATACACCGCCCGGGCAACGAAGAAGTAGCTTCGTAAGAAGCATTTCAAGGTCCTGGATTGGTCTAGCCAGTCTCCAGATCTCAACCCCATAGAAAATCTTTGGAGGGAGTTGAAAGTCCATGTTGCCCAGCAACAGCCCCAAAACATCACTGCTCTAGAGGGGATTTGCATGGAGGAATGGGCCAAAATACCAGCAACAGTGTGTGAAAACCTTGTGAAGATCTCTGTCATTGCCAACAAAGGGTATATAAAAAAGTATTGAGATAAACTTTTGTTATTGACCAAATACTTATTTTCCACCATAATTTGCAAATAAATTCATAAAAAATCCTACAATGTGATTTTCTGGATTTTTTCGCTCTCATTTTGTCTGTCATAGTTGAAGTGTACCTATGATGAAAATTACTCTCATCTTTTTTAGTGGGAGAACTTGCACAATTGGTGGCTTACTAAATTCTTTTTTGCCCCACTGTAGATGGGATGGGCTGAGGGAAGCTGAGGGTTGGGATGTGGAATTGGAGACAAGTGGGAGTGGAGTTGCTGTGTGAGAGAGGGAATGATGGACAAAAGATAAAGGGGGAAAAAGGTCTAAATAAAACATAATGAAAGTACATTTGAATGACACTAAGTGGCAGAGTTTTTACAACTAATCCGGTTTACCTGAGGCTGATGCCGTGCAGGTATTTTTCACTGTAGAGCCTCTAGTCCTGCTCACTATACCTTATCCAACCTATTAGTTCCACCACCCACACATGCAATGACATCTCCTGGTTTCAACGATGTTTCTAGAGACAATATCTCTCTCTTCATCACTCAATACCTAGGTTTACCTCCACTGTATTCACATCCTACCATACATTTGTCTGTACATTATACCTTGATGCTATTTTATCGCCCCCAGAAACCTCCTTTTACTCTATGTTCCAGACGTTCTAGACGACCAATTCTCATAGCTTTTAGCCGTACCCTTATTCTACTCCTCCTATGTTCCTCTGGCGATGTAGAGGTGAATCCAGGCCCTGCAGTGCCTAGCTCCACTCCTATTCCCCAGGCGCTCTCTTTTGACGACTTCTGTAACCGTAATAGCCTTGGTTTCATGCATGTTAACATTAGAAGCCTCCTCCCTAAGTTTGTTCTATTCACTGCTTTAGCACACTCTGCCAACCCGGATGTTCTAGCTGTGTCTGAATCCTGGCTTAGGAAGACCACCAAAAACTCAGACATTTTAATTCCAAACTACAACATTTTCAGACAAGATAGAACTGCCAAAGGGGGCGGTGTTGCAATCTACTGCAAAGATAGCCTGCAGAGTTCTGTCCTACTATCCAGGTCTGTACCCAAACAATTTGAACTTCTACTTTTAAAAATCCACCTCTCTAAAAACAAGTCTCTCACCGTTGCCGCCTGCTATAGACCACCCTCTGCCCCCAGCTGTGCTCTGGACACCATATGTGAACTGATTGCCCCCCATCTATCTTCAGAGTTCGTGCTGCTAGGCGACCTAAACTGGAACATGCTTAACACCCCAGCCATCCTACAATCTAAACTAGATGCCCTCAATCTCACACAAATAATCAATGAACCTACCAGGTACCTCCCCAAAACCTTAAACACGGGCACCCTCATAGATATCATCCTAACCAACTTCCCCTCTAAATACACCTCTGCTGTCTTCAACCAAGATCTCAGCGATCACTGCCTCATTGCCTGCATCCGTAATGGGTCAGCGGTCAAACGACCTCCACTCATCACTGTAAAACGCTCCCTGAAACACTTCTGCGAGCAGGCCTTTCTAATCGACCTGGCCGGGGTATCCTGGAAGGATATTGATCTCATCCCGTCAGTAGAGGATGCCTGGATATTTTTTAAAAATGCCTTCCTAACCATCTTAAATAAACATGCCCCATTTAAGAAATTTAGAACCAGGAACAGATATAGCCCTTGGTTCTCCCCAGACCTGACTGCCCTTAACCAACACAAAAACATCCTATGGCGTTCTGCATTAGCATCGAACAGCCCCCGTGATATGCAGCTGTTCAGGGAAGCTAGAAATCATTATACACAGGCAGTTAGAAAAGCCAAGGCTAGCTTTTTCAAGCAGAAATTTGCTTCCTGCAACACTAACTCAAAAAAGTTCTGGGACACTGTAAAGTCCATGGAGAATAAGAACACCTCCTCCCAGCTGCCCACTGCACTGAAGATAGGAAACACTGTCACCACTGATAAATCCACCATAATTGAGAATTTCAATAAGCATTTTTCTACGGCTGGCCATGCTTTCCACCTGGCTACTCCTACCCCGGACAACAGCACTGCACCCCCAACAGCAACTCGCCCAAGCCTTCCCCATTTCTCCTTCTCCCAAATCCATTCAGCTGATGTTCTGAAAGAGCTGCAAAATCTGGACCCCTACAAATCAGCCGGGCTAGACAATCTGGACCCTTTCTTTCTAAAATTAGCTGCCGAAATTGTTGCCACCCCTATTACTAGCCTGTTCAACCTCTCTTTCGTGTCGTCTGAGATTCCCAAAGATTGGAAAGCAGCTGCGGTCATCCCCCTCTTCAAAGGGGGGGACACTCTTGACCCAAACTGCTACAGACCTATATCTATCCTACCGTGCCTTTCTAAGGTCTTCGAAAGCCAAGTCAACAAACAGATTACCGACCATTTCGAATCTCACCATACCTTCTCTGCTATGCAATCTGGTTTCAGAGCTGGTCATGGGTGCACCTCAGCCACGCTCAAGGTCCTAAACGATATCTTAACCGCCATCGATAAGAAACATTACTGTGCAGCCGTATTCATTGATCTGGCCAAGGCTTTCGACTCTGTCAATCACCATATCCTCATCGGCAGACTCGACAGCCTTGGTTTCTCAAATGATTGCCTCGCCTGGTTCACCAACTACTTCTCTGATAGAATTCAGTGTGTCAAATCGGAGGGTCTGCTGTCCGGACCTCTGGCAGTCTCTATGGGGGTGCCACAGGGTTCAATTCTTGGACCGACTCTCTTCTCTGTATACATCAATGAGGTCGCTCTTGCTGCTGGTGAGTCCCTGATCCACCTCTACGCAGACGACACCATTCTGTATACTTCCGGCCCTTCTTTGGACACTGTGTTAACAACCCTCCATGCAAGTTTCTATGCCATACAACTCTCCTTCCGTGGCCTCCAATTGCTCTTAAATACAAGTAAAACTAAATGCATGCTCTTCAACCGATCGCTACCTGCACCTACCCGCCTGTCCAACATCACTACTCTGGACGGCTCTGACTTAGAATACGTGGACAACTACAAATACTTAGGTGTCTGGTTAGATTGTAAACTCTCCTTCCAGACCCATATCAAACATCTCCAATCCAAAGTTAAATCTAGAATTGGCTTCCTATTTCGCAACAAAGCATCCTTCACTCATGCTGCCAAACATACCCTTGTAAAACTGACCATCCTACCAATCCTCGACTTTGGCGATGTCATTTACAAAATAGCCTCCAATACCCTACTCAACAAATTGGATGCAGTCTATCACAGTGCAATCCGTTTTATCACCAAAGCCCCATATACTACCCACCATTGCGACCTGTACGCTCTTGTTGGCTGGCCCTCGCTTCATACTCGTCGCCAAACCCACTGGCTCCATGTCATCTACAAGACCCTGCTAGGTAAAGTCCCCCCTTATCTCAGCTCGCTGGTCACCATAGCATCTCCCACCTGTAGCACACGCTCCAGCAGGTATATCTCTCTAGTCACCCCCAAAACCAATTCTTTCTTTGGCCGCCTCTCCTTCCAGTTCTCTGCTGCCAATGACTGGAACGAACTACAAAAATCTCTGAAACTGGAAACACTTATCTCCCTCACTAGCTTTAAGCACCAACTGTCAGAGCAGCTCACAGATTACTGCACCTGTACATAGCCCACCTATAATTTAGCCCAAACAACTACCTCTTTCCCAACTGTATTTAATTTTAATTTATTTATTTATTTTGCTCCTTTGCACCCCATTATTTTTTATTTCTACTTTGCACATTCTTCCATTGCAAAACTACCATTCCAGTATTTTACTTGCTATATTGTATTTACTTTGCCATCATGGCCTTTTTTTGCCTTTACCTCCCTTCTCACCTCATTTGCTCACATTGTATATAGACTTGTTTATACTGCATTATTGACTGTATGTTTGTTTTTACCCCATGTGTAACTCTGTGTCGTTTTATCTGTCGAACTGCTTTGCTTTATCTTGGCCAGGTCGCAATTGTAAATGAGAACTTGTTCTCAACTTGCCTACCTGGTTAAATAAAGGTAAAATAAATAAATAAATAAATAAAATTTGTACACATGCATATGCACACACTCTCATTCAAATAAACACATACAAGAACACACACATACATGTAATAGTGCCATACATGCATACAAACATATACAGTTGGCATTGCTGTTATGATTTCAGTTGTCCTTTGTTTTAAATTGATTATTTTGTTTTATTTTGCATTGTTGTTCGCTGTTTTCTTCTGTCTTTTTTTGCATTGTTGTTTGCTGTTTTCTTCTGTCTTTTTTTGTCTCTTTAGTTCATTCTCTTGGTTGTTGGTGCATTGGGGGGTTCTTGGGGGGTAGGGAATGGAATTAATTGTATCTTTATTTTTATTTTTTCCGGGGGTGGACTGTGGGAGGGGTCTCGAATGGTTGAGGGACAGCTATTGGGGAACTGTGGGGGGGATCTTGGAGGGTTCCGGTTTCACAAAATTGTGATCACACATAATGGCTCTGTTGCGGAAAGACTGATACATGTTTGATAGTGTCTTGTATTGTTTGTCCTTCGTGTTCTGATACTTCTTTGTGTTTCTGTAATAAATAATATAATATATAATATATAATATATATATATCTTTTTTAATATCTTTTTTTTAACATTGTTAACTACACTGTATTTCTGATGTCAATGTAATGTTATTTTAATAACTTCTTATGGCTGGCGGTAGTATTGAGTAGCTTGGATGAATAAAGATGCCCAGAGTAAACTGCCTGTTCCTCAGTCCCAGTTGCTAATATATGTATGTTATTAGTATATGTGGATAGAAAAACACTCTGAAGTTTCTAAAACTGTTTGAATGATGTCTGTGAGTATAACAGAACTCATATGGCAGGCCAAAACCTGAGAAAAAATCCAACCAGGAAGTAGGAAATCTGGGGTTGGTCGATTTTCAACACCATTTTTCAGCTCTTTAAGATATCAGCTGATGTAAGAAGGGCTATATAAATAAATTTGATTTGATTTTATTAGGTTAAACCAACGGCATCCAGAACAACAAGATAAATGGGCACAAAAATAACCCGTTCATGGGGAACGTGCACAAGCACTACAATAAACAATTCCACACAAAGACATGGGGGGAACAGAGGGTTAAATACACAACAAGTAAATGAGGGGATTGAAACCAGGTTTGTGGAAAAACAAGACAAAACAAATGGAAAATGAAAAGTGGATCGACAATGGCTAGTAGACCGGCGACGCAGACCGCATAGTGCTGCCCGAACAAGGAGAGGACCTTGACGTGCGGCTCCAGAAGCGCGACGACGCCGGCCTCGGGGATGACCCGGAGGGCGAGGCGCAGGGCGATCCGGACGGAGACGGTGGAACTCCTGCAGCATTGAAGGGTCCAACACGTCCTCTACCGGAACCCAGCATCTCTCCTACGGACCATACCCCTCCCACTACACGAAATACTGAAGGCCCCTCACCCGACGCTTCGAATCCAGTATAGCGCGAACGGAGTACCCCGGGGCCCCCTCGATGTCCAGAGGGGGCAGAGGAATCTCCCGCACCTCAGACTCCTGGAGCCACGGCGCTAGCGTCCCACCTCGACAACAGTCAGTGAAATTGCAGGGCGCAAAATTCAATACAACAGAAATCCCATAATTAAAATTCCTCAAACATACAAGTATTTTACACCATTTTAAAGATAAACTTCTTGTAAATCCAGCCATAGTGTCCGATTTCAAATAGGCTTTATGGCGAAAGCACACCAAACGATTATGTTAGGTCAGCACCTAGTCACAGAAAACCATCCAGCCATTTTCCAGCCAAGGAGAGGGCTCACAAAGTCAGAAATAGTGATTAAATGAATCACTAACCTTTGATGATCTTCATCAGATGGCACTCACAGGACTTCATGTTACATAATAAATGTGTGTTTTGTTCAATAAAGTTAATCTTTATGTCCAAAAACTTCATTTGAAATTGGTGTGTTGTGTTCAGAAATGCATTGTCTCAAACAAACATCCAGTGAAAGTGCAGAGAGACACATCAAATAACAGAAACACTCATCATAAACATTGATAAAAGATACAAGTGTTAAACATAAGAATACAGATAAACCTCTCCTTAATGCAACCGCTGTGTCAGATTTCAAAAAGGCTTTACAGCGAAAGCACACTTTGCAGAAAGCACACCCATACAGTCATTTTCCAACCAAGGAGAGTATCAAAAAAGTCAGAAATAGCATTACAATTAATCACTTACCTTTGATGATATTCATCTGGTGGTAGTCCCAGGTCTCCATTTTAGACAACAAATGTTTGTTTTGTTCGATAAAGTTCATCTTTATGTCCAAATACCTCCGTTTTGTTGGTTGGTGCGTTTTGTTCAGGAATACAAAGGCACAATGCGCGCTCTCAAAAAGTAAAAAAAGTACAATAAAAGATAGTACAAACATTGTTAACAATGATAATCAATCCTCAGGTTGTTTTTGTCATGAATAATCAATAATATTTCAACCGGACAAAAGCTTCGTCAATGGAAAAGGTAAACAAGAAATGCGCGCTCCCGATCACGTGCTTGGTTCATGGATGGAAATGTCCACTGTCCTCTCATTGAAAGTGGTGTATCTCCCTCATTTTCAGAGTAAAAGCTTGAAACAATGCCTAAAGACTGGTCACATGTTGAGGAAGCCATAGAGATTGTGAACTAGGTCTTAAGTCTTTGTATGGTGGATAGGCTTTCAATGGAAAAACAGCCTTTCAAAATAATAGTACTTCTTGGTTGGATTTTCCTCGGGTGTTGGCCTGCCATATCAGTTCTGTTATACTCACAGACATAATTTTAACAGTTTTGGAAACTTTAGAGTGTTTTCTAACTAAATCTACTAATTATATGCATACCCTAGCTTATAGGCCTGAGTAGCAGGCAGTTTAATTTGGGCACGCTTTTCATCCAAAATTCCGGATGCTGCCCCCTACCCTAGTGAAGTTAATACGGTAATCAGAGGGAAGCTGTAACCTATAACAAACCTCATTCACTCTCCTCAGGACTTTAAAAGGCCCCACAAACCGTGGGCCCAGCTTCCGGTAGGGCAGGTGCAGGGGCAGGTTCCGGGTCGAGAGACAGACCCGGTCCCCCGATGCGAACACCGGGGCTTCACTGCGGTGACGGTCCTCGCTGGCTTTCTGGCGCAGCACGGCCCGCTGGATGTGTCCCATGTCTGCTCCATGTTCCTGAACCAGTCGTCCACCGCAGGAGCCTCGATCTGACTCTGATGCCAAGGCACCAGAACCGGCTGGTATCCCAGTACGCACTGGAAGGGGGAGAGGTTAGTGGAGGAGTGGCGGAGCGAGTTCTGAGCCATCTCGGCCCAGGGCATGAACACCGCCCACTCCCCCGGCCGGTCCTGGCTATAAGACCGCAGAAACCTGCCCACATCCTGGTTCACTCTCTCCACCTGCCAATTACTCTTGGGATGAAACCCAGAGGCAAGGCTGATCGAGACCCCTAGACGTTCCATGAACGCCTTCCAGACCCTCGAAGTGAACTGGGGACCCCAGGATGATCCCAGTTCCTAGACACTATCCAGACATATTCAACAACCCAGGTCCCAGACACCATCCAGACATATTCAACAACCCCGGTCCCAGACACCATCCAGACATATTCACAGGAAATCTGTAGTTTTCTAGCACTTTCCTTCTTTTTCCAGTCATGATGGTAATTAAATTCCTCCTCTCCTCTCCCTTCATCTCTCATCCCCAACCCCAGACAGTATGAGAGCTTTCTATGCCCTCTAGTGGTGGGGTGGTATATAATAAGATATGAGAAAGTGTTTTATTCAACCTCATGGTGGTGCTGAAGACACACTCATATCTAGTTTGATGATGCAGTTTATTCAGAGCTATATCTCAATAGTTTAATGATCAGAGTGTACATGAATGAAGGCCTAAATAAAACAGTCATTGTGTCTGACAATATGTAAAACATACACTGCCTGACCACGGTCCAAGTCCAACAACTCTGCTGTGTAAAAAATTGCATGGACCTACAATGTAATGGTCTAAGGCAGGGAGTGAGTGGGCTGGCAGGCTAACTGTAACAATGTTGAAACCATACATTTAATTTAATTACATTTAGTCCCCCCCCCCCCCCCCCCCGTTCCTCCTAGGTAGACCCTCTAACCCTAACCCAGTTCCTCACCACCTCCATGTTCCTCCTAGGTTGACCCTCTAACCCTAACCCAGCTCCTCACCCCCCCCCCCCCCCCCTCCCTGTTCCTCCTAGGTCGACACTCTAACCCTAACCCAGCTCCCCCCCCCCCATGTTCCTCCTAGGTAAACCCATCTAACCCTAACCCAGCTCCTCACCTCCCCCCCTGTTCTTCCTAGGTCGACACTCTAACCCCAACCCAGATCCTCACCAGCACCCTGCTACCCTAGGTAGACTTTAAAGGAAAGTCTATCTATGTGCCCAGACAGAGGAGCGGAATCTCTGAACGTGGGGCGGTTAATGCGCATTGAGACAAACTCTCAACTACTGAGAGGATACTCCGCACCGCACACTACAGTAGTAGACTATACTCTACAGCCTTTGCTGACACAACATAGTGCATGCTCTGTTGCAAAACACAATTTAACCAAGACAATGTGTGTAATCGCTTTATGAAATTGCTCTTCGGGAAAAAGTAACTAAGAAAAGAAAAAATGAGCAGACAGATGGGAAATAGGCTTTAAGGCTGGACTCACCGGAAGATTAAGTATTGTCTCAATCAAGACACCGAATGCAGTCACTGGAAATTAATTTGAACACAATTCTCTGGTAGAACTGGCAGGTTTTTCCCCAATAAAAAAGAGGTTTCTGCTTCGGAACAGTGAAACCAGTTGCTACGTCGTCAGCGGTCTGGAACCTGGGCGGACTGCTCTCCTGAATTGCATGGATTCATGGTCTATCCCGAAATAACGAAGGTATTGCGTTTGGGGGAAAAAGTTCAGGTGGATTTGAATGTGATTAGTAATGCATGTAGCTTATTCATCCATAGTTTTGTGAGGTTATGTAGCCTACTCTAAACGCATTTTAAGGAACGAAATAACGACTTTAGTGGAAGGTTTGGGCTTGACTGCTATTCTTCCTATGACGGACAGTAACAGGGTGATGCATTTGATACGTGTCGTGTGTACATAAATATTAATATTAGTAGGCTACAGTATCTCTAAAATATGTTTATGGTGTTTTTATTCTGTCCACAGCCGATCACCGCAATGACATCTGCACGTGCGTCCTCTTGTCCCAAAACGTTCCAAAGTGGATTTAATATTCATTCCTCCTAAATAAACTTATCAAACATGAGAACACCAAGATCACTCCTGGTCATTTTCCTCCTACATCAGGTGAGTGATTTCATGTTTAGTAAACTACTTTCTCTCTGCAGGTGTTAGGAATAGCCTACAGTGGAAAATGCACAAAGACATTATTTAGTTAATTCAGTGTATTCATATCCAAGATAAAATGGTAAAATGTCATTACAAGGTCATTTAGGCTCAGTAAGGATCTGGTTGCGCTTAATTATATACTTTGTAAATCATGGCAAATATATACATAGATTGTCAGATAATAATAGTTTAGTTTAATATTACTGTATTAATAGCAAGTTAAATGTGGTAATATTGTCCTTTGATATTTGCAAGCCACCTACAAAAAAGTCTGTATTCAATGTATACATTTTACTTTACAGAAATTAGTTGAAATAAATGAAATACAGAAAGAGTTGAAGATTGGTCTCCATTGTCACTGTGTTGATAGTAATGATAACAGTAATGATAATTATAGCTTTAAAGTATAAATCTATTTAATACAACAAATTATAATAACCATGTCATTATTTATAAATCACTGAAATTATATAATACAAACTCTATATTCTCCATCTATTAAAGTTCTCTATTAGAACCTCTATATTCTCCATCTATTAGAGTTCTCTATTAGAACCTCTATATTCTCCATCTATTAGAAGCTCTATATTCTCCATCTATTAGTGTTCTCTATTAGAACCTCTATGTTCTCCATCAGGTAGAGTTCTCTATTAGAACCTCTATATTCTTCATCTTGTAGAGTTCTCTATTAGAACCTCTATATTCTCCATCTATTAGAGTTCTCTATTAGGACCTCTATATTCTCCATCTAGTAGAGTTCTCTATTAGAACCTCTATATTCTCCATCTATTAGAGTTCTCTATTAGAACCTCTATATTCTCCATCTAGTAGAGTTCTCTATTAGAACCTCTATATTCCCCATCTATTAGAGTTCTCTGTTAGAACCTCTATATTCTCCATCTATTAGAGTTCTCTGTTAGAACCTCTATATTCTCCATCTATTAGAGTTCTCTGTTAGAACCTCTATATTCTCCATCTAGTAGAGTCTCTATTAGATCCTCTATATTCTCCATCTATTAGAGTTCTCTGTTAGAACCTCTATATTCTCCATCTATTAGAGTTCTCTGTTAGAACCTCTATATTCTCCATCTATTAGAGTTCTCTGTTAGAACCTCTATATTCTCCATCTATTAGAGTTCTCTGTTAGAACCTCTATATTCTCCATCTAGCAGAGTCTCTATTAGATCCTCTATATTCTCCATCTAGTAGAGTTCTCTGTTAGAACCTCTATATTATCCATCTAGTAGAGTTCTCTGTTAGAACCTCTATATTCTCCATCTAGTAGAGTTCTCTGTTAGAACCTCTATATTCTCCATCTATTAGAGTTCTCTGTTAGAACCTCTATATTCTCCATCTAGCAGAGTCTCTATTAGATCCTCTATATTCTCCATCTAGTAGAGTTCTCTGTTAGAACCTCTATATTCTCCATCTAGTAGAGTCTCTATTAGATCCTCTATATTCTCCATCTATACACCCAGGGCTAATTAGTGAAGGTGCTGGAAGCAAAACGCAAAACTGGAGAAATAGGAAAAAGTCACCACACACTTCCAGTCAGATGAATGTATTTAATTGTAGTTGAGCTTTTGGTCAGGCGACCTTCGTCAGAGCATCTCTCCACATACAGTAATAGTACAACATGAGAAATCATATCACTGTGATACATGTACTCTCATTTACTCATCCTGTATGCCATAGAATTCACAATCCAATCCTAGTTTGTTTTCAGGCCTTTTTATGTCTGACTGAAATTAGAGTGATTCATACATATTTCTAAATTTGCTGTGTTTCTTTAGAGGTATGAAGTGGTTCTGTTTTTATCTCTGAATTAATGACAGCAAAAAAGTGTAAACCAGTAACGTAATATGAGTGATTTCCTTTAGCCCACATTGTGTCAAGTCCTATTACATGTCTCAGAACAGCTTCAGTGTGAATGGGTCATGCCTCAGAACAGCTTCAGTGTGAATGGGTCATGTCTCAGAACAGCTTCAGTGTTAATGGGTCATGTCTCAGAACAGCTTCCGTGTTAATGGGCCATGTCTCAGAACAGCTTCAGTGTTAATGGGCCATGTCTCAGAACAGCTTCAGTGTTAATGGGCCATGTCTCAGATCAGCTTCAGTGTGAATGGGTCATGTCTCAGATCAGCTTCAGTGTGAATGGGTCATGTCTCAGATCAGCTTCAGTGTGAATGGGTCATGTCTCAGAACAGCGTCAGTGTGAATGGGTCATGTTTCAGAACAGCTTCAGTGTGAATGGGTCATGTCTCAGATCAACTTCAGTGTAAATGGGTCATGTCTCAGAACAGCTTCAGTGTGAATGGGTCATGTCTCAGAACAGCTTCAGTGTGAATGGGTCATGTCTCAGAACAGCTTCAGTGTGAATGGGTCATGTCTCAGAACAGCGTCAGTGTGAATGGGTCATGTCTCAGAACAGCTTCAGTGTGAATGGGTCATGTCTCAGATCGGCTTCAGTGTGAATGGGTCATATCTCAGAACAGCTTCAGTGTGAATGGGTCTGTTGTTGGGAAGATGTTTCAACATTCTATGGTTAAAATTTACATTCCATATTACCAGCTCTTTGTGGGTTGCACTGCAGATGCATGGATTAGTTATTTACAGGTTGATTCTGGGGCCGTATCTTCCAGCAACACTAACGAGTTAGGATGCAGTGTGGCTATTAACCCTCTTCTAAAGACATGTATGGATGACACAAATAGTAATGCATACAATTATTTTAATTTAATGGATTTGAACAAGATTTAACCCTTGGATGTAATCCTTAATGATCGGCCTGTTCAGATGAAAGTCAAGTGTTTGTGTTATTTTACAATACTGAGAGACACGCATCACAACAACTGACTGACACACAACAGAGCCTGCTCAAATAATAATAATCTTTGACCACAAGGGCTTTCTGAACTTTACAGTTCATCTTCTCTTCTGGAATATATGATTTGAAGATAAATCTGTGTAAATCCAGGGAATTTATTCCTGTATTTACCAGAGATTGTTCATCTTAATCTGGGTAAAGCCCTCTGTGACCCGATGCTGTTTTCCCTGCAGGACGCTTTAATCTCTCCAAAGATAGATCAGAAGATTTAAGGAAATAAAACTCCACATTATTCACTGTTAGTATTTAAATGTTGCTTTACAGTAGCAGTACAGATGTTGGATTTGAATTTGACCTGTTTCATTGCAGGAGGAAAATAATCCTGCAGTCCAAGGTTTCAAATATCTGAATAAATATTTAGAATCTGTGTTCGTATACAATGCAGTACCGTACCTACGTTATGTACAGTGCATTCGGAAAGTATTCAGACTCCTTGACTTTTTCCACATTTTGTTACGTTACAGCCTTATTCTAAAATGTATGAAATAGTTTTTCCCCCTCATCAATCTACACACAATACCCCATAATGACAAAGAAAAAACGTTTTATTTTTAATTTTTTTCAGGCCTTTTACTCAGTACTTTGTTGAAGAACATTTGGCAGCGATTACAGCCTTGAGTGTTCTTGGGTATGTCGCTACAAGCTTGGTACACCTGTATTTGGGCGGCTCCTGAGTGGCGCAGCGGTCTAAGGCACTGCATCTCAGTGCTAGAGGCTTTACTACAGACCCTTGTTTAATCCCGGGCTGCATCACAACAGGCAGTGATCGTAGGGCGGCGCACAATTGGCCCAGCATCATCCGGGTTAGGGAAGAGTTTGGCCGCCATTGTATAGTAAGAATTTGTAGCCTAGATAAATAAAGGTTAAATAAAAAATGTAACATTTGGGGAGTTTGTCCCATTCTTCTCTGCAGATCCTCTCAAGTTCTGTCAGGTTGGATGGGGAGCGTCGCTGCACAGCTATTTTCAGGTCTCTCCAGAGATGTTTGATCAGGTTCAAGCCCGGGCTCTGGCTGGGTCAATCAAGGATATTCAGAGACTTGTCCCCAAGCCACTTCTGCGTTGTTATGGCTGTGTGCTTAGGGTCATTGTCCTGTTGGAAGGTGAACCTTCGCCCCAGTGTGAGGTCCTGAACACTCTGGAGTAGGTTTTCATCAAGGATCTCTCTGTACTTTGCTCCATTCATCTTTCCCTCGATCCCGACTAGTGTCCCAGTCCCTGCCACTGAAAAAAATCCCCACAGCGTGGATGGTGCCAAGTTTCCTCCAGACGTGACGCTTGGCATTCAGGCCAAGAGTTCAATTTTGGTTTCATCAGACCAGAGAATCTGTCACACCCTGACCGTAGTTATCTATGTTTTATGTATTATTTTGGTCAGGTCAGGATGTGACGAGGGTGGGTATGTGTTTTTTTGTCCTGTCTTGGGTTTTTGTATATCTATGGGTTGTTTGTTCGTCTAGGTAATGTAGGTCTATGGTGGCCTGAATTGGTTCCCAATCAGAGGCAGCTGTTTATCGTTGTCTCTGATTGGGGATCCTATTTAGGTTGCCATTTTACATTTTGGTTTTGTGGGTTATTGTCTATGTATAGTTTCCTGTCAGCAGTCGGGTTATTTACCTTCATGTTCGTTTTGTTATTTTGTTAGTTTGTTTAGTGTTTTTCCTTCATTAAAAGAAGTATGTACGCTTATCATGCTGCGCCTTAGTCTCATCAATAAGACGAACGTGACAGAATATTTTTTTCTCAACCTCTGAAAGTCCTTTAGGTGCCTTTTGGCAAACTCCAAGGGGCTGTCATGTGCCATTTACTGAGGAGTGGCTTCCGTGGCCACTCTACCATAAAGGCCTGATTGGTGGAGTGCTGCTGAGATGGTTGTCCTTCTGGAAGGTTCTCCCATCCCCACAAAGGAACTCTGGAGCTCTGTCAGAGTGACCATCGGGTTCTTGGTCACCTCCCTGACTAAGAACCTTCTCCCCGAGAAGGCCAGCTCTAGGAAGAGTCTTAGTGGTTCCAAACTTCTTCCATTTAAGAATGATGGAGGCCACTGTGTTCTTTGAGAACTTCAATCCTGCAGAAATGTTTTGGTACCCTTCCCCAGATCTGTGCCTCGACATAATCCTGTTTCGGAGCTCTACGGACAATTCCATTGACCTCATGGCTTGGTTTTTGCTCTGACATGCACTGTCAACTGTGGGCAGTGGTGGAAAAAGTACCCAATTGTCATACTTGAGTAAAAGTAAAGATACCTTAAAATAAAATGACTCAAGTAAAAGTTAATGTCACCCAGTAAAATACTACATGATTAAAAGTATTTGGTTTTAAATGTACTTAAGTATCAAAAGTAAAAGTATATATCATTTATAATATCTTATATTAAGAAAACCAGACAACATTATTTTCTTGTTTTTTACATTTACGAATAGCCAGGGGCACAGATAAACACTCAGACACAATTTACAAACGAAGCATTTGTGTTTAGTGAGTCTGCCAGATCAGAGGCAGTAGGGATGATGAGGGATGTTCTCTTGATAAGTGCATTAATTAGACAATTGTCCTGTCCTGCTAAGCATTCAAAATGTAACGACTACTTTTGGGTGTTAGGGAAAATGTAAGGAGTAAAAAATACATTATTTTCTTTAGGAATGCACTGGAGTAAAAGTAAAAGTTGTAAAAAAGAATAATAGTAAAGTACAGATACCTCCAAAACCGACTTAAGTAGTACTTAAAAGTATTTTTATTGAAGTAATTTACACCACTGACCGTGGAACCTTATATAGACAGGTGCCTTTTCCAAATCATGTCCAATCAATTTCCCACAGGAGTTGTAGAAACATCTCAAGGATGAGATGGAAACAGGAGCTCAATTTCGAGTCTCATAGCAAAGCGTCGGCATACTATATATTTTTTATTATACATTTGCTAACGTTTCTAATAACCGGTTTTGGCTTTGTCATTATGGGCTATGGTGTGTAGATTGATGAGGGAAATAGTAATTTAATATATTTTGGAATAAATCAAATCAAATGCATTTATATAGCCCCTCGTACATCAGCTGATATCTCAAAGTGCTGTACAGAAACCCAGCCTAAAACCCCAAACAGCAAGCAATGCAGGTGTAGAAGCACAGTGGCCAGGAAAAACTCCCTAGAAAGGCCAATACCTAGGAAGAAACCTAGAGAGGAACCAGGCTATGTGGGGTGGCCAGTCCTCTTCTGGCTGTGCCGGGTGGAGATTATAACAGAACATGGCCAAGATGTTCAAATGTTCATAAATGACCAGCATGATCGAATAATAATAAGGCAGAACAGTTGAAACTGGAGCACCAGCACGGCCAGGTGGACTGGGGACAGCAAGGAGTCATCATGTCAGGTAGTCCTGGGGCATGGTCCTAGGGCTCAGGTCCTCCGAGAGAGAGAAAGAAAGAGAGAAGGAGAGAATTAGAGAACGCACACTTAGATTCACACAGGACACCGAATAGGACAGGAGAAGTACTCCAGATATAACAAACTGACCCCAGCCCCCCGACACATAAACTACTGCAGCATAAATACTGGAGGCTGAGACAGGAGGGGTCAGGAGACACTGTGGCCCCATCCGAGGACACCCCCGGACAGGGCCAAACAGGAAGGATATAACCCCACCCACTTTGCCAAAGCACAGCCCCCACATCTCCGCCATGGCACAACCCAAGGGGGGGCGCCAACCCAGACAGGATGACCACATATAAGGCTGTAACATAAGAAAATGTGGAAAAAGTCAAGGGGTCTGAATTTCCAAATGCACTGTATATAATGATGAAAAATATATATATGAAACATGCAACAATTTCAAAGATTTACAGTTACAGTTAACTTCTTGCGTCCCGTATCCAGGAGCGCTTCTTGCGTCGAGCAACCCCGTATCCAGGAGCGCTTCTTGCGTCCCGTATCCAGGAGCGCTTCTTGCGTCCCGTATCCAGGAGCGCTTCTTGCGTCGAGCAACCCCGTATCCAGGAGCGCTTCTTGCGTCGAGCAACCCCGTATCCAGGAGCGCTTCTTGCGTCCCGTATCCAGGAGCGCTTCTTGCGTCCCGTATCCAGGAGCGCTTCTTGCGTCCCGTATCCAGGAGCGCTTCTTGCGTCGAGCAACCCCGTATCCAGGAGCGCTTCTTGCGTCCCGTATCCAGGAGCGCTTCTTGCGTCCCGTATCCAGGAGCGTTTCTTGCGTCCCGTATCCAGGAGCGCTTCTTGCGTCCCGTATCCAGGAGCGCTTCTTGCGTCCCGTATCCAGGAGCGCTTCTTGCGTCCCGTATCCAGGAGCGCTTCTTGCGTCGAGCAACCCCGTATCCAGGAGCGCTTCTTGCGTCCCGTATCCAGGAGCGCTTCTTGCGTCGAGCAACCCCGTATCCAGGAGCGCTTCTTGCGTCCCGTATCCAGGAGCGCTTCTTGCGTCCCGTATCCAGGAGCGTTTCTTGCGTCCCGTATCCAGGAGCGCTTCTTGCGTCCCGTATCCAGGAGCGCTTCTTGCGTCCCGTATCCAGGAGCGTTTCTTGCGTCCCGTATCCAGGAGCGCTTCTTGCGTCCCGTATCCAGGAGCGTTTCTTGCGTCCCGTATCCAGGAGCGCTTCTTGCGTCCCGTATCCAGGAGCGTTTCTTGCGTCGAGCAACCCCGTATCCAGGAGCGTTTCTTGCGTCCCGTATCCAGGAGCGTTTCTTGCGTCCCGTATCCAGGAGCGCTTCTTGCGTCCCGTATCCAGGAGCGTTTCTTGCGTCCCGTATCCAGGAGCGCTTCTTGCGTCCCGTATCCAGGAGCGTTTCTTGCGTCCCGTATCCAGGAGCGCTTCTTGCGTCCCGTATCCAGGAGCGTTTCTTGCGTCCTGTATCCAGGAGCGCTTCTTGCGTCCCGTATCCAGGAGCGTTTCTTGCGTCCCGTATCCAGGAGCGCTTCTTGCGTCCCGTATCCAGGAGCGTTTCTTGCGTCCCGTATCCAGGAGCGCTTCTTGCGTCCCGTATCCAGGAGCGCTTCTTGCGTCCCGTATCCAGGAGCGCTTCTTGCGTCCCGTATCCAGGAGCGTTTCTTGCGTCCCGTATCCAGGAGCGCTTCTTGCGTCCCGTATCCAGGAGCGTTTCTTGCGTCCCGTATCCAGGAGCGTTTCTTGCGTCCCGTATCCAGGAGCGCTTCTTGCGTCCCGTATCCAGGAGCGTTTCTTGCGTCCCGTATCCAGGAGCGCTTCTTGCGTCCCGTATCCAGGAGCGCTTCTTGCGTCCCGTATCCAGGAGCGTTTCTTGCGTCCCGTATCCAGGAGCGCTTCTTGCGTCCCGTATCCAGGAGCGCTTCTTGCGTCCCGTATCCAGGAGCGCTTCTTGCGTCCCGTATCCAGGAGCGTTTCTTTATTTTTTATTTCACCTTTATTTAACCAGGTAGGCTAGTTGAGAACAAGTTCTCATTTGCAACTGCGACCTGGCCAAGATAAAGCATAGCAGTGTGAACAGACAACAAAGAGTTACACATGGAGTAAACAATTAACAAGTCAATAACACAGTAGAAAACAAAGGGGGAGTCTATATACATTGTGTGCAAAAGGCATGAGGAGGTAGGCGAATGATTACAATTTTGCAGATTAACACTGGAGTGATAAATGATCAGATGGTCATGTACAGGTAGAGATATTGGTGTGCAAAAGAGCAGAAAAGTAAATAAATAAAAACAGTATGGGGATGAGGTAGGTGAAAATGGGTGGGCTATATACCAATAGACTATGTACAGCTGCAGCGATCGGTTAGCTGCTCAGATAGCTGATGTTTGAAGTTGGTGAGGGAGATAAAAGTCTCCAACTTCAGCGATTTTTGCAATTCGTTCCAGTCACAGGCAGCAGAGTACTGGAACGAAAGGCGGCCAAATGAGGTGTTGGCTTTAGGGATGATCAGTGAGATACACCTGCTGGAGCGCGTGCTACGGATGGGTGTTGCCATCGTGACCAGTGAACTGAGATAAGGCGGAGCTTTACCTAGCATGGACTTGTAGATGACCTGGAGCCAGTGGGTCTGGCGACGAATATGTAGCGAGGGCCAGCCGACTAGAGCATACAAGTCGCAGTGGTGGGTGGTATAAGGTGCTTTAGTGACAAAACGGATGGCACTGTGATAGACTGCATCCAGTTTGCTGAGTAGAGTGTTGGAAGCCATTTTGTAGATGACATCGCCGAAGTCGAGGATCGGTAGGATAGTCAGTTTTACTAGGGTAAGCTTGGCGGCGTGAGTGAAGGAGGCTTTGTTGCGGAATAGAAAGCCGACTCTTGATTTGATTTTCGATTGGAGATGTTTGATATGAGTCTGGAAGGAGAGTTTGCAGTCTAGCCAGACACCTAGGTACTTATAGATGTCCACATATTCAAGGTCGGAACCATCCAGGGTGGTGATGCTGGTCGGGCATGTGGGTGCAGGCAGCGATCGGTTGAAAAGCATGCATTTAAGAGCAGTTGGAGGCCACGGAAGGAGTGTTGTATGGCATTGAAGCTCGTTTGGAGGTTAGATAGCACAGTGTCCAATGATGGGCCGAAAGTATATAGAATGGTGTCGTCTGCGTAGAGGTGGATCAGGGAATCGCCCGCAGCAAGAGCAACATCATTGATATATACAGAGAAAAGAGTCGGCCCGAGAATTGAACCCTGTGGCACCCCCATAGAGACTGCCAGAGGACCGGACATCATGCCCTCCGATTTGACACACTGAACTCTGTCTGCAAAGTAATTGGTGAACCAGGCAAGGCAGTCATCCGAAAAACCGAGGCTACTGAGTCTGCCGATAAGAATATCGTGATTGACAGAGTCGAAAGCCTTGGCAAGGTCGATGAAGACGGCTGCACAGTACTGTCTTTTATCGATGGTGGTTATGATATCTTTTAGTACCTTGAGTGTGGCTGAGGTGCACCCGTGACCAGCTCGGAAACCAGATTGCACAGCGGAGAAGGTACGGTGGGATTCGAGATGGTCAGTGACCTGTTTGTTGACTTGGCTTTCGAAGACCTTAGATAGGCAGGGCAGGATGGATATAGGTCTGTAACAGTTTGGGTCCAGGGTGTCTCCCCCTTTGAAGAGGGGGATGACTGCGGCAGCTTTCCAGTCCTTGGGGATCTCAGACGATATGAAAGAGAGGTTGAACAGGCTGGTAATAGGGGTTGCGACAATGGCGGCGGATAGTTTCAGAAATAGAGGGTCCAGATTGTCAAGCCCAGCTGATTTGTACGGGTCCAGGTTTTGCAGCTCTTTCAGAACATCTGCTATCTGGATTTGGGTAAAGGAGAACCTGGAGAGGCTTGGGCAGGGAGCTGCGGGGGGGGCGGAGCTGTTGGCCGAAGTTGGAGTAGCCAGGCGGAAGGCATGGCCAGCCGTTGAGAAATGCTTATTGAAGTTTTCGATAATCATGGATTTATCGGTGGTGACCGTGTTACCTAGCCTCAGTGCAGTGGGCAGCTGGGAGGAGGTGCTCTTGTTCTCCATGGACTTCACAGTGTCCCAGAACTTTTTGGAGTTGGAGCTACAGGATGAAAACTTCTGCCTGAAGAAGCTGGCCTTAGCTTTCCTGACTGACTGCGTGTATTGGTTCTGGACTTCCCTGAACAGTTGCATATCACGGGGACTATTCGATGCTATTGCAGTCCGCCACAGGATGTTTTTGTGCTGGTCGAGGGCAGTCAGGTCTGGGGTGAACCAAGGGCTGTATCTGTTCTTAGTTCTGCATTTTTTGAACGGAGCATGCTTATCTAAAATGGTGAGGAAGTTACTTTTGAAGAATGACCAGGCATCCTCAACTGACGGGATGAGGTCAATGTCCTTCCAGGATACCCGGGCCAGGTCGATTAGAAAGGCCTGCTCACAGAAGTGTTTTAGGGAGCGTTTGACAGTGATGAGGGGTGGTCGTTTGACTGCGGCTCCGTAGCGGATACAGGCAATGAGGCAGTGATCGCTGAGATCCTGGTTGAAGACAGCGGAGGTGTATTTGGAGGGCCAGTTGGTCAGGATGACGTCTATGAGGGTGCCCTTGTTTACAGAGTTAGGGTTGTACCTGGTGGGTTCCTTGATGATTTGTGTGAGATTGAGGGCATCTAGCTTAGATTGTAGGACTGCCGGGGTGTTAAGCATATCCCAGTTTAGGTCACCTAACAGAACAAACTCTGAAGCTAGATGGGAGGCGATCAATTCACAAATGGTGTCCAGGGCACAGCTGGGAGCTGAGGGGAGTCGGTTGCAGGCGGCAACAGTGAGAGACTTATTTCTGGAGAGAGTAATTTTCAAAATTAGTCGTTCGAACTGTTTGGGTATGGCCTTGGAAAGTATGACATTACTTTGCAGGCTATCTCTGCAGTAGACTGCAACTCCTCCCCCTTTGGCAGTTCTATCTTGACGGAAGATGTTATAGTTGGGTATGGAAATCTCTGAATTTTTGGTGGCCTTCCTGAGCCAGGATTCAGACACAGCAAGGACATCAGGGTTAGCAGAGTGTGCTAAAGCAGTGAGTAAAACAAACTTAGGGAGGAGGCTTCTGATGTTGACATGCATGAAAACAAGGCTTTTTCAATCACAGAAGTCAACAAATGAGGGTGCCTGGGGACATGCAGGGCCTGGGTTTACCTCCACATCACCCGCGGAACAGAGAAGGAGTAGTATGAGGGTGCGGCTAAAGGCTATCAAAACTGGTCGCCTAGAGCGTTGGGGACAGAGAATAAGAGGAGCAGGTTTCTGGGCATGGTAGAATATATTCAGGGCATAATGCGCAGACAGGGGTATGGTGGGGTGCGGGTACAGCGGAGGTAAGCCCAGGCACTGGGTGATGATGAGAGAGGTTGTATCTCTGGACATGCTGGTTGTAATGGGTGAGGTCACCGCATGTGTGGGAGGTGGGACAAAGGAGTAATCAGGGGTGTGAAGGGTGGAACTAGGGGCTCCATTGTGAACTAAAACAATGATAACTAACCTGAACAACAGTATACAAGGCATATTGACATTTGAGAGAGACATACAGCGAGGCATACAGTAATCACAGGTGTTGAATTGGGAAAGCTAGCTAAAACAGTAGGTGAGACAACAACAGCTAGTCAGCTAGCACAACAACAGCAGGTAAAATGGCGTTGACTAGGCAACGGGGCCAACAGATAAAACAAACAAGCAGAATGGAGTACCGTGATAAATAGACAGTCCAGCGTGCATCAGCTATGTAGCCAAGAGATCAGTGTCCAGGGTGCAGCGGTGGATGGGGCAGGGAAGCTGGACTGGCGAGTGTTATCCAGGTTAAAGAAAAACTAACAATGACTAGATAGCTTGTAGCTAGTTAGCTGGTTAGCTTCTGGAGGTTCTTGAGTGTGTTCTAAAAATTAAAAATAATAGCGATTCCGTATCACATTGGGTGAGGCAGGTTTCCGGAAGGTATAAACAAATAAAAAATCAAAAAGAGATAGAAAGTAAATATGGGTCCAGTGAGTGTTTGGGACGTGGCGATTCAGACGGTTAGCAGGCCTGTTCTAACAAGCTAACAGTTCGTAGGCCCGGGCTAAACAAGGTAGCAGTTAGCGGACCGGAGCTAGACAAGCTAGCAGTTAGCAGGCCGAATTAGCAAGCAGGGAGATAGCGAGGGCTAGAGAGTTAGCCTTTGGGGGACGTCGCGATGGGGTGAGTCTGTTTATTCCTCTTCATGCGGTGACATCGATAGACCGGTCATGGGCCCGGGTATTGTAGCCCAGGAGTATGCTACGGTGGTAGCACAGGTGCGCTGGCCGGGCTAGCTTCAAGCTAAGTGGGTGGAAACGCTAGCCAGGAGTAATCATCGGGGGTTGCGGTTTAGCTAGATAGCTAGTTGTGAAGATCCAGCTGAAAAATGTTCCGTTTGTGGTGGGAATCCGGGGATGAATCCGGGGATGAAAAATAAATAGATCCGTTATGCTCTGGTTAGAGTCGCGTTGTTCGAACTGGCGAGAGCTTTCCGAGCTAAAGGTTAGCTGATGACCGGTTAGCTGAAGACCGCTAGCATAGCTGGTGGTTAGCTGGCTAGCTTCAGTTGAGGGGTTCCGAAGTAAATATAAATACTTTAGGAAAAATAGCTACATTGGGTGAGGCGGGTTGCAGGAGAGTATTTGGAAGCTTAGGTTTAGCAAAATGTTTTTAAAGAGATATGCGAAGAAAAATATGTAAACAACGAAAAAGAAACGATATATACAAGGGGACACGACAGGACGACTTACTGCTACGCCATCTTGGATCAAGAGGCTATGATTGGATCAAATCATAGCCTCAAGCTCATTACCATAACGCAACGTTAACTATTCATGAAAATCGCAAATGAAATGAAATAAATATATTGGCTCACAAGCTTAGCCTTTTGTTAACAACACTGTCATCTCAGATTTTCAAAATATGCTTTTCAACCATAGCTACACAAGCATTTGTGTAAGAGTATTGATAGCTAGCATAGCATTAAGCCTTGCATTCAGCAGGCAACATTTTCACAAAAACAAGAAAAGCATTCAAATAAAATAATTTACCTTTGAAGAACTTTGGATGTTTTCAATGAGGAGACTCTCAGTTAGATAGAAAATGTGTTACGGCTTTCTTCCGTCGAAGGAGAGTCGGACCAAAATGCAGCGTGGTTAGTTCGATACATGTTTAATGAAAGATGAAAACGAACAATACAAAAACAACAAACGGAAATGTGAAAACCTAGCGCTGAACAGGCGAGGCACACTGAAGGCCTGGTGCGTGGTGCTGGCACTGGGTAGAGGACATGCACAGGAAGCCTGGTGCGGGGAGCTGCCACCGGAGAACTGGTGTGTGAAGGTGGCACAGGATGGACCGGACCGTGAAGGTGTACTGGAGAGCCTGTGAGCAGGACTGGCACAGGATGTGCAAGGCTAGGTAGGTACACAGGAGGCCTAGTGCGTGAGGCTGGCACACTCTTCACCAGCCGACTAACACGCACCTCAGGACGAGTATGGAGTGCTGACCCAGGTGCCATCAAATCCCCGACACGCTCCGTCGGACGAATATCATACCTAAAGCACCAAACTAGCAACTCCCTCATAACTCTCTCCTCCACTTTCCCCATTAACTCCTTCACAGTCTCTGCTTCACTCACCTCCAACACCGGCTCTGGTTCTGGTCTCCTCCTTGGCTTCTCACGATAAACAGGGGGAGTTGGCTCAGGTCTGAACCCTGACTCTGCCACACTCTCCCTGAGCCCCCCCCCCCCAATACATTTTTGGGGCGGACTCTCGGGCTTCCATCCGCGTCGCCTTGCTGCCTCTTCATACCAGCGCCTTGCCGCTTTTTTCGCCTCCAGTTCTTCTTTGGGGCGGCGATATTCTCCAGGCTGTGTCCAGGGTCCTTTTCCGTCCAATATCTACTCCCAAGTCCAGAAGTCCTTTGATCGCTGCTCCTCACGATAAACAGGGGGAGTTGGCTCAGGTCTGAACCCTGACTCTGCCACACTCTCCCTGAGCCCCCCCCCCAATAATTTTTTGGGGCTGACTCTCGGGCTTTCTTCTGCGCCGCCGTGCTTTTCTCTTCGACTCCATTCTCCTATAGCCCTCTTCGCACTGCTCCAGCGAATCCCAGGCGGGCTCCGGCACTCTTTCAGGGTCGACCGCCCACCTGTCTATTTCCTCCCAAGTCGTATTCTCTATACTCCTGCTGTCCATAACTTCCATCCATGTCCATTCCTCTTTTCGCTGCTGTTGCTGTCGCTGCCTGTCACCACGCTGCTTGGTCCAGTTGTGGTGGGTGATTCTGTTACGGCTTTCTTCCGTCGAAGGAGAGTCGGACCAAAATGCAGCGTGGTTAGTTCGATACATGTTTAATGAAAGATGAAAACGAACAATACAAAAACAACAAACGGGAATGTGAAAACCTATACAGCCTGTCTGGTGAATACAAACACACTGAGACAGGAACAATCACCCACAAACACACAGTGAAACCCGGGCTACCTAAATATGGTTCCCAATCAGAGACAACGAGAATCACCTGACTCTGATTGAGAACCGCCTCAGGCAGCCATAGACTCTGCTAGAAAACCCCCACTAAGCCACAATCCCAAAACCTATGAAAAACCCCCATACATAAACACAACACAAAATAAACCCATGTCACACCCTGGCCTGACCAAATAAATATAGAAAACACAAAATACTAAGACCAGGGCGTGACAAAATGTTCAGTTTTTCCAAAAAGATTATTTGTGTAGGAGAAATCGCTCCGTTTTGTTCATCACGTTTGGCTAAGAAAAACCCCCGAAAATTCAGTCAACGCCGAACTTTTTTCCAAATTAACTCCATAAACATGGCAAACGTTGTTTAAAATCAATCCTCAGCTGGAGATTACGCAATAATTTCGACGGAGGACACCAAGCGGGCACCTGGTAAATGTAGTATCTTATGGTCAATCTTCCAATGATATGCCTACAAATACGTCACAATGCTGCAGACACCTTGGGGAAACGACAGAAAGTCTAGGCTCATTCCTGGCGCATTCACAGCCATATAAGGAGACATTGGAACACAGCGCATTCAAAATCTGGGGCATTTCCTGTTTGAAATTTCATCTTGGTTTCGCCTGTAGCATCAGTTCTGTGGCACTCACAGATAATATCTTTGCAGTTTTGGAGTGTTTTCTTTCCAAAGCTGTCAATTATATGCATAGTCGAGCATCTTTTCGTGACAAAATATCTTGTTTAAAACGGGAACATTTTTTTATCCAAAAATTAAAAGAGCGCCCCCTATATCGAAGAAGTTAATATAAGGAAGTCAGTCAAATTAAATAAATAAATTACGCCATAATCGATGGACTTCACATGACTGGGCAGTTATCCAGCCATGGATGGCCTTGGAAGGCAATAGCCCCCCCCCCATTTGGCAGTCTGCCCACCCTTTGAGGAGCCAGTCCCAGCCAATCAGAATGAGTTTTTCCCCTCAAAAAGGGCTTTATAACAGACAGAAATACTCCTCAGTAATGTAGTGTAGTGCAGTAGTAATGTTGTAAAATTGTAAAATAGCGTAGTGGTAGCAGTAGTAATGTTATGATATAGTAATATAGCGTATTGTTAGCAGTAGTAATGTTGTAAAGTAGTAATGTAGTATAGCGGTAGGAGTAGAAGTTGTAATGTTGTAAAGTAGTAATGTAGTGTAGTTATAGCAGTAGTAATGATATGATATAGTAATGTAGCATATTTTTAGCAGTAATGGTGTAAAGTAGTAATGTAGTGTAACAGTGGTAATGTTATAAAATAGTAATGTAGCATAGTGGTGGCAGTATTAATGTTGTAAAATAGCAATGTAGTGTATTGTTAGCAGTTGCAGTAGTATTGGGCTCCCAAGTGGTGCAGGGGTCTAAGGCACTGCATCTCAGTGCTTGAGGCTTCACTATAGACACCCTGGTTCGAATCCAGGCTGTATCACAACTGACCATGATTAGGAGTCCCTGTGCGGCGCACAGCGTCCAGTGTAGGTAGTCATTGTAAAAAATGATTTGTATTTAATTGACTTGCCTACTTAAATAAAGGTTAAATAAAATAAAATAGTAATGTAAAGTAGTTTAGTGGAAGCAGTAGCATCATTGTAGCAGTAGTAATGCTGTAAAATAGTAATGTATCATAGTGGTGGTAGCACTAGTAATGTTGGAAAGTAGTAATGTGGCATAGTGGTAACAGTTGCAGTAGTATTGTTGTAAATTAGTAATGTAAAATCATGGTAGTGTTGTTGTATACGTAGTAATGTTGTAAGTAGTAATATAGGATAGTGGTGGTAGTAGTAGCAGCAGTAATGTCATAAAGTAGTAATGTTTACAGTTGCAGTAGTAATGTTGTAAAGTAGTAATGTAACGTAGTGGTAGCAGTAGTACTGTTTTAAAGTAGTAATGTAAAGTAGCAGTAGCAGTTGTAGTATTAATGTTGTAAAGTAGTAATGTAGAATAGCAGTAGCAGTATTAATGTAGCATAGTGGTAGCAGTAGTAATGTTTTAAAGTAATAGTGTAGTGGTAGCCGTAGCAGTAGTAATGTTCTAATGTAGTAATGCAGCGTATTGGTAGCAGTTGCAGTAGTAATGTACAATTGTTATGTAGCATAGTGGCAGCGGTAGTAGTGTTATAAGAGTACTAGTAGCAGTATCAGGTCCAATAGTAATGTTGTAAAGTAGTAATGTAAAGTAGCAGTGTCAGGTCCAGTAGTAATGTTGTAAAATGGTAATGTTGTGTAGTGGTAGCAGTATTAATGCTGTAAAGTATTAATGTAGCATATTGCTAGTAGTAGTAATGTTTTAAAGTAGTAATGTAGCGTAGTGGTAGCAGTATTCATGTTGTGTTGTGGTAGTAGCAGTAGAATGTTGTAAATTAGTAGTGTTGTGGTAGCAGTTGCAGTAATAATGTTGTAAAATTATAATGTAGCATAGTGGAAGCAGTAGCAGTAGTAAAGTAGTAAAGCAGTAATGTAGTGTTGTTGTAGCAGCAGTAATGTTGTAAAATAGTAATGTAGCGCAGTAGTAATGTTGTAATGTAGCATATTGGTAGCAGTTGCATTAGTAATGTAAAATAGCAATGTGTAATGGTAACAGTAGACGTAGTAATGTTGTAAAGTAGTAATGTATTGTGCTGGTAGCAGTTGCAGTAGTAATGTTGTAAAGAAGCAATGTTGTGCAGTGGTAGCAGTAGCAATGCTGTAAGGTAGTATTGTAGCGTAATGGTACTGTAGCCAGTAGTAATGTTGTAAAATTGTAATGTAGAATAGTGGTAGCAGTAGCACTAGTAATGTTGTAAAATAGTAATGTAGCGGAAGCAGTAGCAGTAGTATAGTAGTAAAGTAGTAATGTAGCGTTGTTGTAGCAGTAGTAAAGTTGTAAAGTATTAATGTAGCATAGCAGTAGCAGTATTAATGTAGCATAGTGGTAGTAGTAGTAATGTTATAAAATAGAAATGTAGCGTAGTTGTAGCAGTAGCAACAGTAATGTTGTAAAGTAGTAATGTAGCATAGTGGTAGCAGTATTAATGTTGTGAGGTAGTAGTAGCAGTAGTAATGTTGTAAATTAGTAATGTAGCGTTGTGTTAGCAGTTTCAGTAGTAATGTTGTAAAGTATTAATGTAGCGTAGTGGTAGCAGAGGACTGATTTACAACGCTATCAAATTAATTATCCACAGGTTAAACTTGTGTAGGGCTGTAAAGATATTCATATTGCATTAAAGTTGCTTTCGAAGCCCTGTGCAGCGCTATGTGTGGCTATGGCCCTATTCTCACTTCCCTCCCTGTGGGCCTCCTGTCCCCTTGCTCCCTCCCTGCGCACCCTCACTGTCTATGGACATATTGTCTGTGCCACACACACACACACACACACACACACACACACACACACACACACACACACACACACACACACACACACACACACACACACACACACACACACACACAGTGTAGCCACAGCATCTGTGCAGTCCCCTAGGGAGAGATAGGGGGGGTCAGAGTCTTCACAGGAACCATTCTCTCTGTGACATCTGCTGCAGTCCCCTAGGGAGAGATAGGGGGGTCAGTCTTCACAGGAACCATTCTCTCTATGACATCTGCTGCAGTCAGTGCCTGATCATCTGACAGCACAACAATGTATCTGAGGACAGAACCACTTGAGCTCTGCTCTCTAATGTTCTACTGTATTAGTAGATCATGTATCACTGTCCTAGTAATATAGTGTACATGATGTATCATGGAATGTTGGGACAAAAAAGGTTTACTGTTCAGGATTACTAATGAGAAGATGACTACATTCACGATGTCTTAATGGAGCATCTCACTACGAAGCTCGGTGTTGCTGTATGTCACAACCCAAACATCCACAAAGCAGCTGGATGCACGTAACTGAGCTATGGTACAGTCTCTACCATAAACTATTACGAGTCATTCTGTTGTGCGCAGATTCATGGGACGGACTCCCTGCTGGAGATATAGTATTCTATAAAGAGATGCTGTGTTCTGTAAAGAGATGTAGTATTCTATAAGAGATATAGTATTCTATAAAGATATATAGTATTCTATAAAGAGATGCTGTGTTCTGTAAAGAGATGTAGTATTCTATAAGAGATATAGTATTCTATAAAGAGATGTAGTATTCTATAAAGAGATGTAGTATTCCATAAAGAGATGCTGTGGTCTGTAAAAATATGTAGTATTCTGTAAGAGATGAGGGTATTCTATAAAGAGATGAGGGTATTCTATAAAGAGATGTAGTATTCTGTAAAGCTGTCTAGTAGTCTATAAAGAGATGTAGTATTCTGTAAAGATATCTAGTATTCTATAAAGAGATGTAGTGTGCTATAAAGATATGTAATCTGCCATGAAGAGATGTAGTATTCTATAAATAAATGTAGTATTCTATAAAGAAGTGTAGTATTCTATAAAGAGATGCTGTGTTCTGTAAAGAGATGTAGTATTCTATAAAGAAATGTAGTATTCTACAAAGAAAAGTAGTGTGCTATAAAGAGATGTAGTATTCTATAAAGAGATGAGGGTATTCTATAAAGAGATGTAGTATTCTATAAGAAATGTAGTATACTATAAACATTAAATTTTTTATATTTTTTATTTCACCTTTATTTAACCAGGTAGGCTAGTTGAGAACAAGTTCTCATTTGCAACTGCGACCTGGCCAAGATAAAGCATAGCAGTGTGAACAGACAACACAGAGTTACACATGGCGTAAACAATTAACAAGTCAATAACACAGTAGAAAAAAAGAGAGTCTATATGCATTGTGTGCAAAAGGCATGAGGAGGTAGGCGAATAATTACAATTTTGCAGATTAACACTGGAGTGATAAATCATCAGATGGTCATGTACAGGTAGAGATAAAGCAGAAAAGTAAATAAATATAAACAGTATGGGGATGAGGTAGGTAAAATTGGGTGGGCTATTTACCGATAGACTATGTACAGCTGCAGCGATCGGTTAGCTGCTCAGATAGCAGATGTTTGAAGTTGGTGAGGGAGATAAAAGTCTCCAACTTCTGCGATTTTTGCAATTCGTTCCAGTCACAGGCAGCAGAGAACTGGAACGAAAGGCGGCTTTAGGGATGATCAGTGAGATACACCTGCTGGAGCGCGTGCTACGGGTGGGTGTTTCCATCGTGACCAGTGAACTGAGATAAGGCAGAGCTTTACCTAGCATGGACTTGTAGATGACCTGGAGCCAGTGGGTCTGGCGACAAATATGTAGCGAGGGCCAGCCGACTAGAGCATACAGGTCGCAGTGGTGGGTGGTATAAGGTGCTTTAGTAACAAAACGGATGGCACTGTGATAAACTGCATCCAGTTTGCTGAGTAGAGTGTTGGAAGCTATTTTGTAGATGACATTGCCGAAGTTGAGGAATGGTAGGATAGTCAGTTTTACTAGGGTAAGTTTGGCGGCGTGAGTGAAGGAGGCTTTGTTGCGGAATAGAAAGCCGACTCTTGATTTGATTTTCGATTGGAGATGTTTGAAGGAGTGTTTGAAGGAGTGTTGTATGGCATTGAAGCTCGTTTGGAGGTTAGATAGCACAGTGTCCAAGGACGGGCCGGAAGTATACAGAATGGTGTCGTCTGCGTAGAGGTGGATCAGGGAATCGCCCGCAGCAAGAGCAACATCATTGATATATACAGAGAAAAGAGTCGGCCCGAGAATTGAACCCTGTGGCACCCCCATAGAGACTGCCAGAGGACCGGACAGCATGCCCTCCGATTTGACACACTGAACTCTGTCTGCAAAGTAGTTGGTGAACCAGGCAAGGCAGTCATCAGAAAAACCGAGGCTACTGAGTCTGCCGATAAGAATATGGTGGTTGACAGAGTTGAAAGCCTTGGCAAGATCGATGAAGACGGCTGCACAGTACTGTCTTTTATCGATGGCGGTTATGATATCGTTTAGTACCTTGAGTGTGGCTGAGGTGCACCCATGTCTGGCTCGGAAACCAGATTGCACAGTGGAGAAGGTACGGTGGGATTCGAGATGGTCAGTGACCTGTTTGTTGACTTGGCTTTCGAAGACCTTAGATAGGCAGGGCAGGATGGATATGGGTCTGTAACAGTTTGGGTCCAGGGTGTCTCCCCCTTTGAAGAGGGGGATGACTGCGGCAGCTTTCCAATCCTTGGGGATCTTAGACGATATGAAAGAGAGGTTGAACAGGCTGGTAATAGGGGTTGCGACAATGGCGGCGGATAGTTTCAGAAATAGAGGGTCCAGATTGTCAAGCCCAGCTGATTTGTACGGGTCCAGGTTTTGCAGCTCTTTCAGAACATCTGCTATCTGGATTTGGGTAAAGGAGGAGCTGGGTAGGCTTGGGCAAGTAGCTGCGGGGGGGGGGGGGCGGAGCTGTTGGCCGAGGTTGGAGTAGCCAGGAGGAAGGCATGGCCAGCCGTTGAGAAATGCTTGTTGAAGTTTTCGATAATCATGGATTTATCGGTGGTGACCGTGTTACCTAGCCTCAGTGCAGTGGGCAGCTGGGAGGAGGTGCTCTTGTTCTCCATGGACTTCACAGTGTCCCAGAACGTTTTGGAATTAGAGCTACAGGATGCAAATTTCTGCCTGAAGAAGCTGGCCTTTGCTTTCCTGACTGACTGCGTGTATTGGTTCTTGACTTCCCTGAACAGTTGCATATCGCAGGGACTATTCGATGCTATTGCAGTCCGCCACAGGATGTTTTTGTGCTGGTCGAGGGCAGTCAGGTCTGGAGTGAACCAATGGCTATATCTGTTCTTAGTTCTGCATTTTTTGAATGGAGCATGCTTATCTAAAATGGTGAGGAAGTTACTTTTAAAGAATGACCAGGCATCCTCAACTGATGGGATGAGGTCAATGTCCTTCCAGGATACCCGGGCCAGGTCGATTAGAAAGGCCTGCTCACAGAAGTGTGTTAGGGAGCGTTTGACAGTGATGAGGGGTGGTCGTTTGACTGCGGATCGGTAGCGGATACAGGCAATGAGGCAGTGATCGCTGCGATCCTGGTTGAAGACAGCGGAGGTGTATTTGGAGGGTCAGTTGGTCAGGATGACGTCTATGAGGGTGCCGTTGTTTACAGATTTAGGGTTGTACCTGGTGGGTTCCTTGATAATTTGTGTGAGATTGAGGGCATCTAGCTTAGATTGTAGGACTGCCGGGGTGTTAAGCATATCCCAGTTTAGGTCACCTAACAGAACAAACTCTGAAGCTAGATGGGGGGCAATCAATTCACAAATGGTGTCCAGGGCACAGCTGGGAGCTGAGGGGGTCGGTAGCAAGCGGCAACAGTGAGAGACTTATTTCTGGAGAGAGTAATTTTTAAATTAGTAGTTCGAACTGTTTGGGTATGGACCTGGAAAGTATGACATTACTTTGCAGGCTATCTCTGCAGTAGACTGCAACTCCTCCCCCTTTGGCAGTTGTATCTTGACGGAAAATGTTATAGTTGGGTTTGGAAATCTCCGAATTTTTGGTGGCCTTCCTGAGCCAGTATTCAGACACGGCAAGGACATCAGGGTTAGCAGAGTGTGCTAAAGCAGTGAGTAAAACAAACTTAGGGAGGAGGCTAGTATTCTATGAAGAGATATAGTATTCTATAGTATTCTATAAGTATTCTATAAGAGATGTAGTATTCTATAAGAGATTTAGTATTCTATAAAGAGATTTAGTATTCTATAAAGAGATGTGCTATGAAGAGATGTAGTTTGCTTTAAAGAGATGTAGTATTCTATAAATAGATGCTGTGTCCTGTAAAGAGATGTAGTATTCTATAAGAAATGTAGTATTCTATAAAGAGATGTAGTATTTTATAAAGAGATGGATGTAGTATTCTATAAAGAGATGTAGTATTCTATAAAGATATGTAGTATTCTATAAAGAAATGTAGTATTCTATAAAGAAATGTAGTATTCTTTAAAGAGAAATAAGTTTCTATAAAGAAAAGTAGTGTGCTATAAAGAGATGTAGTATTCTATAAAGAGATGTAGTATTCTATAAAGAGATGTAATATTCTATAAGAAATGTAGTATTCTATAAAGAAATGGAGAGGAGAGGCGAGAAGGATCGGAGGACCAAAATGCAGCGTCGTTAAAGTTCATGGTTCTTTAATAAGAGAAACTATACATGAACAGAATACAAAACAATAAACGTGAAAACCCGAAATCAGTCCCGTGTGGCACAATCCCTGACACAGGAGACAATCACCCACAAAATACCCAAAGAATATGGCTGCCTAAATATGGTTCCCAATCAGAGACAACGATAAACACCTGCCTCTGATTGAGAACCACTCTAGGCAACCATAGACTTAGCTAGACAACTACACTGAACACAACCCCATAAATCTAATAAACCCCTAGACAAGACGAAACACAATTAATCACCCATGTCAAACCCTGGCCTAACCAAAATAATAAAGAAAACACAGATAATATAATACTGTCACGCCCTGGCCTTAGTTAAGAGATTTTGTAAAGATATCTAGTATTCTATAAATATATGCTATGATTTGTAAAGAGATGTATTATTCTATAAAGAGATGTTTTATTCTATAAAGAGATGTAGTATTCTATAAAGAGATGTAGTATTCTATAAAGAGATGTAGTATTCTATAAAGAGATATAGTATTCTATAAAGAGATGTAGTATTCTATTAAGAAATGTAGTATTCTATAAAGATATATAGTATTCTATAAAGAAATGTAGTATTCTATAAAGAAATGTACTATTCTATAAAGAGATGTAGTATTCTATAAAGAGATATAGGTTTCTATAAAGAAAAGTAGCGTGCTATAAAGAGATGTAGTATTCTATAAAGAGATATAGTATTCTATAAAGAGATGTGGTATTCTGTAAAGATATCTAGTATTCTATAAAGAGATGTAGTGGGCTATGAAGAGATGTAGTCTGCTTTAAAGAGATGTAGTATTCCATAAATGGATGCTGTGTTCTGTAAAGAAATGTACTATTCTATAAAGAAATGTACTATGCTATAAAGAGATGTAGTATTCTATAAAGAGATATAGGTTTCTATAAAGAAAAGTAGTGTGCTATAAAGAGATGTAGTATTCTATAAAGAGATATAGTATTCTATAAAGAGATGTAGTATTCTATAAAGAGATGTTGTGTTTTATAAAGAGATGTTGTTTTCTATAAAGAGATGGAGTATTCTATATAGAGATATAGTGTTTTATAAAGATATGTAGTATTCTATAGAGAGATGTAGTATTCTATAAAGATATTTAATATTCTATAAATAGATGTTGTATACTATAAGAAAAGTAGTGTGCTATAAAGAGGTGTAGTATTGTTTAAAGAGATGAGGCTATTATATAAAGAGATGTTGTATTTTGTAAAGATATCTAGTGTGCTATAAAGAGATGTAGTCTGCTATAAAGAGATGTAGTATTCTATAAAGATATATAGTATTATATAAAGAAATGTAGTGTGCTATAAAGAGATGTAGTATTTTTTAAAGAAATTAGGGTATTATATAAAGAGATGTTGTATTTTGTAAAGATATCTAGTATTCTATAAATAGATGCTATGTTCTGTAAAGAGATGTATTATTCTATAAAGAGATGTTTTATTCTATAAAGAGATGTTGTATACTATAGAGAGATATAGTATTCTATAAAGATATTTAGTATTCTATAAAGAGATGTAGTATTCTATAAGAAAAGTAGTGTGCTATAAAGAGGTGTAGTATTTTTTAAAGAGATGAGTGTCACGCCCTGGTCTAAGTATTTTGTGTTTTTCTTCATGTATTGGGTCAGGCCAGGGTGTGGCATGGGGTTTTTGTATTGTGGTGTGTTTTGTCTTGGGGTTTTGGTGTGTATGTATCGGGATTGTAGCTAGTGGGGTTATCTAGCAAAGTCTATGGCTGTCTGGAGTGGTTCTCAATCAGAGGCAGGTGTGTTTAGCCATATTCTTTGAGTTTGTCGTGGGTGATTGTCCTTAGTGTCCTCTGTGTTAGTTTGCACCAGTTTAGGCTGTTCACATTACGTTTATTGTTTTTTGTAAAGTTCGTGGTTTCTTTATTATTAAATAAACATGGATTGCAATAGCCACGCTGCATTTTGGTCCGACTCTCCTTCACACCTAGAAAACCGTAACAGAATCACCCACCACCAACGGACCAAGCAGCGTGTCAACAGGCAGGAGCAGCCCAAAGAGGAGATGCGCTATAAGGATTTCTGGACATGGGAGGAAATCCTAAACGGAGAAGGACCCTGGGCTCAGCCTGGAGAATATCGCCGCCCCAAAGAAGAACTGGAGGCGAAGAAAACGGAGAGGCGCAGGTATGAGGAGGCAGCACGGCGACTCGGAAGGAAGCCTGAGAATCAGCCCCAAAAAGGTATTGGGGGGGGGGGGCTCAGGGAGAGTGTGGCAGAGTCAGGAGTCAGACCTGAGCCAACTCTCCCTGTTTATCGTGAGGAGCCAAGGAGGAGACCAGAACCAGAGCCGGTGTTGGAGCTGAGCGAAGCAGAGACTGTGAAGGAGTTAATGGGGAAATTGGAGGAGAGAGAAATGAGGGAGTTGTTGTGTTGGTGCTTTTTGCATGGAATTCGCCCGACGGAACGTGTCGGGGATTTGATGGCACCTGGGTTAGCGCTCCATACTTGTCCTGAGGTGCGTGTTAGTCGGTTGGTGAAGTTGGTACCAGCCTCACGCACCAGGCCTCCTGTGCACATCCCTAGCCTTGCACGTCCTGTGCCAGCACTGCTCTCAAGATCTCCAGTACGCCTTCACGGTCTAGCCCATCCTGTGCCACCTCCACACTCTAGCCCTCCGGTAGCAGCTCCCCGCACCAGGCTTCCTGTGCGTGTTCTCAGTTCAGTACCACCAGTACCAGCACCACGCATCAGGCCTACAGTGCGCCTCGCCTCTCCAGCGCTGCCGGAGCCTTTCTCCTCTCCTGCGCTGCCGGAGTCTCCCATCTGTTCAGCGCTGCCAGAGCCTTTCTCCTCTACAGCGCTGCTGGAGTCTCCCGCCTGTTCAGTGCAGCCAGAGCCTCTCTCCTCTCCTGCGCTGCCGGAGTCTCCCGCCTTTACAGCGCAGCCAGAGCCTCTCTCCTCTCCTGCGCTGCCGGAGTCTCCCGCCTGTTCAGCGCAGCCAGAGCCTCTCTCCTCTCCTGTGCTGCCGGAGTCTCCCGCCTGTTCAGCGCAGCCAGAGCTGCCAGCCTGCATGGAGAAGCCAGAGCTGCCAGCCTGCATGGAGCAGCCAGAGCTGTCAGCCTGCATGGAGCAGCCAGAGCTGTCAGTCTGCATGGAGCAGCCAGAGCTGTCAGTCTGCATGGAGCAGCCAGAGATGTCAGTCTGCATGGAGCAGCCAGAGATGTCAGTCTGCATGGAGCAGCCAGAGCTGTCAGTCTGCATGGAGCAGCCAGAGCTGTCAGTCTGCATGAAGCAGCCGGAGAGCCAGTATGTAGTATTCTATAAAGTGATGTAGTATTCTATAAAGATATGTAGTGTTCTTCAAAGTGTTGTAGTATTCTATAAAGAGATGAAGTATTCTATAAAGAGATGGAGTATTCTATAAAGTGATGTAATATTCTATAAAGAGATGGAGTATTCTATAAAGTGATGTAGTATTCTATAAAGATATGTAGTGTTCTATAAAGTGTTGTAGTATTCTATAAAGTGATGTAGTATTCTATAAAGTGTTGTAGTATTCTATAAAGTGATGTAGTATTCTATAAAGTGATGTAGTATTCTATAAAGATATGTAGTGTTCTATAAAGTGTTGTAGTGTTCTATAAAGTGTTGTAGTATTCTATAAAGTGATGTAGTATTCTATAAAGTGTTGTAGTGTTCTATAAAGTGATGTAGTATTCTATAAAGTGTTGTAGTGTTCTATAAAGTGATGTAGTATTCTATAAAGTGTTGTAGTGTTCTATAAAGTGATGTAGTATTCTATAAAGTGATGTAGTATTCTATAAAGTGATGTAGTATTCTATAAAGTGATGTAGTGTTCTATAAAGTGATGTAGTGTTCTATAAAGTGATGTAGTATTCTATAAAGTGATGTAGTGTTCTATAAAGTGATGTAGTGTTCTATAAAGTGATGTAGTGTTCTATAAAGTGATGTAGTATTCTATAAAGTGATGTAGTATTCTATAAAGTGATGTAGTATTCTATAAAGTGATGTAGTATTCTATAAAGTGATGTAGTATTCTATAAAGATATGTAGTGTTCTATAAAGTGTTGTAGTATTCTATAAAGTGATGTAGTATTCTATAAAGTGTTGTAGTATTCTATAAAGTGATGTAGTATTCTATAAAGTGATGTAGTATTCTATAAAGATATGTAGTGTTCTATAAAGTGTTGTAGTGTTCTATAAAGTGTTGTAGTATTCTATAAAGTGTTGTAGTATTCTATAAAGTGATGTAGTATTCTATAAAGATATGTAGTGTTCTATAAAGTGTTGTAGTGTTCTATAAAGTGTTGTAGTATTCTATAAAGTGATGTAGTATTCTATAAAGTGTTGTAGTGTTCTATAAAGTGATGTAGTATTCTATAAAGTGATGTAGTATTCTATAAAGTGATGTAGTATTCTATAAAGTGTTGTAGTATTCTATAAAGTGATGTAGTATTCTATAAAGATATGTAGTGTTCTATAAAGTGTTGTAGTGTTCTATAAAGTGTTGTAGTGTTCTATAAAGTGATGTAGTATTCTATAAAGTGATGTAGTATTCTATAAAGTGATGTAGTATTCTATAAAGTGATGTAGTGTTCTATAAAGTGATGTAGTGTTCTATAAAGTGATGTAGTATTCTATAAAGTGATGTAGTGTTCTATAAAGTGATGTAGTGTTCTATAAAGTGATGTAGTATTCTATAAAGTGATGTAGTATTCTATAAAGTGATGTAGTATTCTATAAAGTGTTGTAGTATTCTATAAAGTGATGTAGTATTCTATAAAGATATGTAGTGTTCTATAAAGTGATGTAGTGTTCTATAAAGATATGTAGTATTCTATAAAGAGATGTAGTATTCTATAAAGTGATGTAGTATTCTATAAAGTGATGTAGTATTCTATAAAGTGATGTAGTATTCTATAAAGTGATGTAGTATTCTATAAAGTGATGTAGTGTTCTATAAAGTGATGTAGTGTTCTATAAAGTGATGTAGTGTTCTATAAAGTGATGTAGTATTCTATAAAGTGATGTAGTATTCTATAAAGTGATGTAGTATTCTATAAAGTGATGTAGTATTCTATAAAGTGATGTAGTATTCTATAAAGTGTTGTAGTATTCTATAAAGTGATGTAGTATTCTATAAAGATATGTAGTGTTCTATAAAGTGATGTAGTGTTCTATAAAGATATGTAGTATTCTATAAAGAGATGTAGTATTCTATAAAGTGATGTAGTATTCTATAAAGTGATGTAGTATTCTATAAAGTGTTGTAGTATTCTATAAAGTGATGTAGTATTCTATAAAGTGTTGTAGTATTCTATAAAGTGATGTAGTGTTCTATAAAGTGTTGTAGTATTCTATAAAGTGATGTAGTATTCTATAAAGATATGTAGTATTCTATAAAGTGATGTAGTATTCTATAAAGTGATGTAGTATTCTATAAAGTGATGTAGTATTCTATAAAGATATGTAGTGTTCTATAAAGTGATGTAGTATTCTATAAAGTGATGTAGTATTCTATAAAGTGATGTAGTATTCTATAAAGTGATGTAGTATTCTATAAAGATATGTAGTGTTCTATAAAGTGATGTAGTATTCTATAAAGTGATGTAGTATTCTATAAAGATATGTAGTGTTCTATAAAGTGATGGCTGTATGTGCATGTTCGTTCACTCGCAACATATTTCCAGCCTCCAAACAGTGGCGAATGGAAAGAGACATATTTTACACAAAACACCAGAAAATGCAGGTCCAAAGACATTTGTCTGATTGTCATTGGCCCGGAATTTATGAGTCCACTGCTGTCCGTGCTCATCTCGGTTCAGCTACTCATCTCTGCCTTGGCAAAATATTACTGTTCTCATCTAACCACATCGCAACACCACCCGTTTTCAAGTCCATTCACTAATGTGTCATGCCTCTGTCATGCCTCTGTCATGCCTCTGTCATGCCTCTGTCATGCCTCTGTCATGCCTCTGTCATGCCTCTGTCATGCCTCTGTCATGCCTCTGACATGCCTCTGACATGCCTCTGACATGCCTCTGTCATGCCTCTGACATGCATCTGTCATGCCTCTGACATGCATCTGTCATGCCTCTGACATGCATCTGTCATGCACACGCCCTTTCAACCTCAGAACAGCCTCAATAATTTGGGGCATGGACTCCACAAGGTGTAGAAAGCGTTCCACAGGGATGCTGGCCCATGTTGACTCCACAAGGTGTAGAAAGCATTCCACAGGGATGCTGGGTCATGTTGACTCCAATGCTTCCCACAGTTGTCAAGTTGGCTGGATGTCCTTTGCGTGGTGGACCATTCTTGATACACACAGGAAACTGTTGACCGTGAAAAACACAGCAGCTTTGCAGTTCTTGACACAAACCGGTGCACCTGGCACTTACTACCATACCCTGTTAAAAAGGCACTTAAATATTTTGTCTTGCCCATTCACCCTCTGAATGGTACACATACACAATCCCATGTCTTAATTGTCTCATGGCTTAAAAATACTTCTTTAAAACCTGTCTCATCCCCTTAATCTATATTGATTGAAGTGGATTTAACAAGTGACATTAATAAGGGATCATAGCTTTCATCTGGATTCACCAGTCTGTGTCATGGAAAGAGCAGGTGTTTCTTAATGTTTTGTAGTGTATGTAAAGATCTTTTGCATTCCGTCATAAAGTATACTGCGAATGGTTTACTTAAAATGGACCTGAATATTTTTTTGCTTAAATGTTGTAATAAAATGGAAGCCAGTGGTAGACAGAGACAGTGGAAGTGAAAGTTGAAGGGGTTCGTCAAGGACACCAGTTTGAGTCCCGTCTTCATAATAAACCATACATTGTGTCTAAACTAAAGTCTCTCCCGGGCATGCTCAGCTCTCCTCTTCAGCCCTCTTCCCTTCCCTGGGCACAATTAGCTCTGTTTTCATTCTTTATTTATTGTATATTTAAAGGCAACTAACAGTGGCAGTGTAATAACTGTACTCTTGAGGATTAGGAGCTGCAGCTTTAATCTCATGCTTCTAATAATGCTGCATGGACTGATTGATTAGTTTTTCAGGAAGCTTATGTCAGAAAAACTAATCCGTCTTTGGATTGTGCCTGCCTTGTACGGTTTTCCGCTCCGCCACTTTATCATTGCAGTGAATTCCAGAGCTGCTGGGCTGTGATAAGGCTGGTTTCTTTCTCAGTCCCTTCCCCACGGACAATCAAAACACTGTTTATATTCTTGTGAAGTGGCTGTAGCATCGACGGCAGCCCTGGCTTCACATCACCCTCTCCCAGGACTGGCCTTCTGAGGCACGGCAACTTTTCCTCTCAAAAGCATCCGACAAACCAAATGGGAGAGAAATATGGGAGGAAATGGCAGTTGGTCAAGCCAGCAACCCAGGAATGGCTCTGTAAGTGATTAAATTAGGATTTGAGCAAGTTTGTAAAGACGAGAGTCTTATAAGGTGTTGATGTGTATCAGAGCTCATATTGGGGTCACATCGTTGTAGCAAAAAAGCCTGACTAAACCCCTCATAAACAGTCAGAGTGTTGTAGCTAGAGGGCCTGACTAAACCCCTCATAAACAGTCACAGTGTTGTAGCTAGAGGTCCTGACTAAACCCCTCATAAAAATTCACAGTGTTGTAGCTAGAGGGCCTGACTAAACCCCTCATAAACATTCACAGTGTTGTAGCTAGAGGGCCTGACTAAACCCCTCATAAACAGTCACAGTGTTGTAGCTAGAGGGCCTGACTAAACCCCTCATAAACATTCACAGTGTTGTAGCTAGAGGGCCTGACTAAATCCCTCATAAACAGTCAGTGTTGTATATATTGGGGATGGAAAAGGAGGTATTATTGGTGTAATATATTAGTGATGTAACAGTAGGAATTAGTGGTTTAATATATTAGTGGTGTAACAGTAGGTATTAGTGGTGTAACAGTAGGTATTACGGTGTAATATATTCGTGGTGTAACACTAGGTATTAGTGGTGTAATATATTAGTGGTATAACAGTAGGTATTAGTGGTGTAATATATTAGTCATGTAACAGTAGGAATTAGTGGTGTAATATATTAGTGGTTTAACAGTAGGTATTAGCGGTACAACAGTAGGTATTAGTTGTGTAACAGTAGGTATTAGTGGTTTAATATATTAGTGAAGTAACAGTAGGTATTAGTGGTGTAATATATTAGTGGTTTAACAGTAGGTATTAGTGGTACAACAGTAGGTATTAGTTGTGTAACAGTAGGTATTAGTGGTTTAATATATTAGTGAAGTAACAGTAGGTATTAGTGGTGTAATATATTAGTGGTGTAACAGTAGGTATTAGTGGTGTAACAGTAGGTATTAGTGGTGTAATATATTAGTGGTTTAACAGTAGGTTTTAGTGGTGTAACAGTTGGTATTAGTGGTGTAATATATTAGTGTTGTAACAGTAGGTATTAGTGTGGTAATATATTAGTGATGTAACAGTAGGTATTACGGTGTAATATATTCGTGGTGTAACACTAGGTATTAGTGGTGTAATATATTAGTGATATAACAGTAGGTATTAGTGGTGTAACAGTAGGTATTAGTGGTGTAATATATTAGTGGTGTAACAGTAGGTATTAGGGGTGTAATATATTAGTGATATAACAGTAGGTATTAGTGGTGTAACAGTAGGTATTAGTGGTGTAACAGTAGGTATTAGTGGTGTAACAGTAGGTATTAATGGTGTAATATATTAGTGGTATAACAGTAGGTATTAGGGGTGTAACGGTAGGTATTAGTGGTGTAACAGTAGGTATTACTGGTGTAACCGTAGGTATTAGTGGTGTAACGGTATGTATTCGTTGTGTAAGAGTATGTATTAGTGGTGTAATATATTAGTGGTGTAACCGTAGGTATTAGTGGTGTAACGGTATGTATTCGTTGTGTAACAGTAGGTATTAGTGGTGTAATATGTTAATGATGTAACAGTAGGTATTAGTGTTGTAACAGTAGGTATTAGTGGGGTAACAGTAGGTATTAGTGTTGTAATATATTAGTGATGTAACAGTAGGAATAATTGGTGTAATATATTAGTTGTGTAACAGTGGGTAATAGTGGTGTAACAGTAGGTATTAGTGGTGTAATATATTAGCAGTGTAAAAGTAGGTATTAGTGGTGTAATATATTAGTGGTATAACAGTAGGTATTAGTGGTTTAATATATTAGTGAAGTAACAGTAGGTATTAGTGGTGTAATATATTAGTGGTTTAACAGTAGGTATTAGTGGTACAACAGTAGGTATTAGTGGTGTAACAGTAGGTATTAGTTGTGTAACAGTAGGTATTAGTGGTTTAATATATTAGTGAAGTAACAGTAGGTATTAGTGGTGTAATATATTAGTGGTTTAACAGTAGGTTTTAGTGGTGTAACAATAGGTATTAGTGGTGTAATATATTAGTGATATAACAGTAGGCATTAGTGGTGTAACAGTAGGTATTAGTGGTGTTTTACCGGCGCCGACAGAGATGGAGATGGCCGCCTCGCTTCGCGTTCCTAGGAAACTATGCAGTTTTTAGTTTTTTTACGTGTTATTTCTTACACTAGTACCCCAGGTCATCTTAGGTTTCATCACATACAGCCGAGAAGAACTACTGAATATAAGATCAGCGTCAACTCACCACCAGTACGACCAAGAATATGTTTTTCGCGATGCGGATCCTGTGTTCTGCCTTACAACCAGCGCCACGGGATGGTTCCCATGCAGCGACCCAAAAAAACGACTCAGAAAAAGAGGGAAACGAAGCGGTCTTCTGGTCAGACTCCAGAGACGGGCACATCGTGCACCACTCCCTAGCATTCTTCTTGCCAATGTCCAGTCTCTTGACAACAAGGTTGATGAAATCCGAGCAAGGGTAGCATTCCAGAGGGACATCAGAGACTGTAATGTTCTTTGCTTCACGGAAACGTGGCTCACCGGAGAGACGCAATCCGAAGCGGTGCAGCCAGCGGGTTTCTCCACGCATCGCGCGGACAGAAACGAACATCTTTCTGGTAAGAAGAGGGGCGGGGGCGTATGTCTTATGGCCAACGTGACATGGTGTGATGAAAGAAACATACAGGAACTCAAATCCTTCTGTTCACCTGATTTAGAATTCCTCACAATCAAATGTAGACCGCATTATCTACCAAGAGAATTCTCTTCGATTATAATCACAGCCGTATATATCCCCCCCCCAAGCAGACACATCGATGGCTCTGAACGAACTTTATTTAACTCTCTGCAAACTGGAAACGATTTATCCGGAGGCTGCATTCATTGTAGCTGGGGATTTTAACAAGGCTAATCTGAAAACAAGACTCCCTAAATTTTATCAGCATATCGATTGCGCAACCAGGGGTGGAAAGACCCTGGATCATTGTTACTCTAACTTCCGCGACGCATATAAGGCCCTGCCCCGCCCCCCTTTCGGAAAAGCTGACCACGACTCCATTTTGTTGATCCCTGCCTACAGACAGAAACTAAAACAAGAAGCTCCCACGCTGAGGTCTGTCCAACGCTGGTCCGACCAAGCTGACTCCACACTCCAAGACTGCTTCCATCACGTGGACTGGGAGATGTTTCGTATTGCGTCAGCCAACAACATTGACGAATACGCTGATTCGGTGTGCGAGTTCATTAGAACGTGCGTTGAAGATGTCGTTCCCATAGCAACGATTAAAACATTCCCCAACCAGAAACCGTGGATTGATGGCAGCATTCGTGTGGAACTGAAGGCGCGAACCACTGCTTTTAATCAGGGCAAGGTGTCTGGTAACATGACTGAATACAAACAGCGCAGCTATTCCCTCCGCAAGGCTATCAAACAAGCTAAGCGCCAGTACAGAGACAAAGTAGAATCTCAATTCAACGGCTCAGACACAAGAGGCATGTGGCAGGGTCTACAGTCAATCACAGACTACAGGAAGAAACCCAGCCCAGTCACGGACCAGGATGTCTTGCTCCCAGGCAGACTAAACAACTTTTTTGCCCGCTTTGAGGACAATACAGTGCCACTGACACGGCCTGCAACGAAAACATGCGGTCTCTCCTTCACTGCAGCCGAAGTGAGTAAGACATTTAAACGTGTTAACCCTCGCAAGGCTGCAGGCCCAGACGGCATCCCCAGCCGCGCCCTCAGAGCATGCGCAGACCAGCTGGCCGGTGTGTTTACGGACATATTCAACCAATCCCTATACCAGTCTGCTGTTCCCACATGCTTCAAGAGGGCCACCATTGTTCCTGTTCCCAAGAAAGCTAAGGTAACTGAGCTAAACGACTACCGCCCCGTAGCACTCACATCCGTCATCATGAAGTGCTTTGAGAGACTAGTCAAGGACCATATCACCTCCACCCTACCTGACACCCTTGACCCACTCCAATTTGCTTACCGCCCAAATAGGTCCACAGACGATGCAATCTCAACCACACTGCACACTGCCCTAACCCATCTGGACAAGAGGAATACCTATGTGAGAATGCTGTTCATCGACTACAGCTCGGCATTCAACACCATAGTACCCTCCAAGCTCGTCATCAAGCTCGAGACCCTGGGTCTCGACCCCGCCCTGTGCAACTGGGTACTGGACTTCCTGACGGGCCGCCCCCAGGTGGTGAGGGTAGGCAACAACATCTCCTCCCCGCTGATCCTCAACACTGGGGCCCCACAAGGGTGCGTTCTGAGCCCTCTCCTGTACTCCCTGTTCACCCACGACTGCGTGGCCACGCACGCCTCCAACTCAATCATCAAGTTTGCGGACGACACAACAGTGGTAGGCTTGATTACCAACAACGACGAGACGGCCTACAGGGAGGAGGTGAGGGCCCTCGGAGTGTGGTGTCAGGAAAATAACCTCACACTCAACGTCAACAAAACTAAGGAGATGATTGTGGACTTCAGGAAACAGCAGAGGGAACACCCCCCCATCCACATCGATGGAACAGTAGTGGAGAGGGTAGCAAGTTTTAAGTTCCTCGGCATACACATCACAGACAAACTGAATTGGTCCACTCACACAGACAGCATCGTGAAGAAGGCGCAGCAGCGCCTCTTCAACCTCAGGAGGCTGAAGAAATTTGGCTTGTCACCAAAAGCACTCACAAACTTCTACAGATGCACAATCGAGAGCATCCTGGCGGGCTGTATCACCGCCTGGTATGGCAACTGCACCGCCCTCAACCGTAAGGCTCTCCAGAGGGTAGTGAGGTCTGCACAACGCATCACCGGGGGCAAACTACCTGCCCTCCAGGACACCTACACCACCCGATGCTACAGGAAGGCCATAAAGATCATCAAGGACATCAACCACCCGAGCCACTGCCTGTTCACCCCGCTGTCATCCAGAAGGCGAGGTCAGTACAGGTGCATCAAAGCTGGGACCGAGAGACTGAAAAACAGCTTCTATCTCAAGGCCATCAGACTGTTAAACAGCCACCACTAACATTGAGTGGCTACTGCCAACACACTGTCAATGCCACTGACTCTACTCCAGCCACTTTAATCATGGGAATTGATGGGAAATGATGTAAATATATCACTAGCCACTTTAAACAATGCTACCTTATATAATGTTACTTACCCTACATTATTCATCTCATATGCATACGTAGATACTGTACTCTATATCATCGACTGCATCCTTATGTAATACATGTATCACTAGCCACTTTAACTATGCCACTTGGTTTACATACTCATCTCATATGTATATACTGTACTCGATATCATCTACCGTATCTTGCCTATGCTGCTCTGTACCATCACTCATTCATATATCCTTATGTACATATTCTTTATCCCCTTACACTGTGTATAAGACAGTAGTTTTTTGGGGAATTGTTAGTTAGATCACTTGTTCGTTATTACTGCATTGTCGGAACTAGAAGCACAAGCATTTCGCTACACTCGCATTAACATCTGCTAACCATGTGTATGTGACAAATAAATTTGATTTGATTTGATTTGATTTGTAACAGTAGGTATTACGGTGTAATATATTAGTGGTGTAACACTAGGTATTAGTGGTGTAATATATTAGTGATATAACAGTAGGCATTAGTGGTGTAACAGTAGGTATTAGTGGTGTAACAGTAGGTATTACTGGTGTAACAGTAGGTATTAGTGGTGTAATGGTAGGTATTAGTTGTGTAACAGTAGGTTTTAGTGGTGTAACAGTAGGTATTAGTGTGGTAATATATTAGTGATGTAACAGTAGGTATTACGGTGTAACAGTAGGTATTAGTGGTGTAATGGTAGGTATTAGTTGTGTAACAGTAGGTTTTAGTGGTGTAACAGTAGGTATTAGTGTGGTAATATATTAGTGATGTAACAGTAGGTATTACGGTGTAATATATTAGTGGTGTAACACTAGGCATTAGTGGTGTAACGGTATGTATTAGTTGTGTAAGAGTAGGTATTAGTGGTGTAATATATTAGTGATGTAACAGTAGGTATTAGTGGTGTAATATATTAGTTGTGTAACAGTGGGTAACAGTGGTGTAACAGTAGGTATTAGTGGTGTAATATATTAGCAGTGTAAAAGTAGGTATTAGTGGTATAACAGTAGGTATTAGTGGTGTAATATATTAGTGGTATAACAGTAGGTATTAGTGGTGTAATATATTAGTCATGTAACAGTAGGTATTAGTGGTGTAATATATTAGTGGTTTAACAGTAGGTATTAGTGGTACAACAGTAGGTATTAGTTGTGTAACAGTAGGTATTAGTGGTTTAAAATATTAGTGAAGTAACAGTAGGTATTAGTGGTGTAATATATTAGTGGTGTAACAGTAGGTATTAGTGGTGTAATATATTAGCAGTGTAAAAGTAGGTATTAGTGGTATAACAGTAGGTATTAGTGGTGTAATATATTAGTGGTATAACAGTAGGTATTAGTGGTGTAATATATTAGTGGTTTAACAGTAGGTATTAGTGGTACAACAGTAGGTATTAGTTGTGTAACAGTAGGTATTAGTGGTTTAAAATATTAGTGAAGTAACAGTAGGTATTAGTGGTGTAATATATTAGTGGTGTAACAGTAGGTATTAGTGGTGTAACAGTAGGTATTACGGTGTAATATATTAGTGGTGTAAAACAAGGTATTAGTGGTGTAATATATTAGTGATATAACAGTAGGTATTAGTGGTGTAACAGTAGGTATTAGTGGTGTAACAGTAGGTATTACGGTGTAATATATTAGTGGTGTAACACTAGGTATTAGTGGTGTAATATATTAGTGATATAACAGTAGGCATTAGTGGTGTAACAGTAGGTATTAGTGGTGTAACAGTAGGTATTAGTGGTGTAACAGTAGGTATTAGTGGTGTAATGGTAGGTATTAGTTGTGTAACAGTAGGTTTTAGTGGTGTAACAGTAGGTATTAGTGTGGTAATATATTAGTGATGTAACAGTAGGTATTACGGTGTAATATATTAGTGGTGTAACACAAGGTATTAGTGGTGTAACGGTATGTATTAGTTGTGTAAGAGTAGGTATTAGTGGTGTAATATATTAGTGATGTAACAGTAGGTATTAGTGGTGTAATATATTAGTTGTGTAACAGTGGGTAACAGTGGTGTAACAGTAGGTATTAGTGGTGTAATATATTAGCAGTGTAAAAGTAGGTGTTAGTGGTATAACAGTAGGTATTAGTGGTGCAATATATTAGTGGTATAACAGTAGGTATTAGTGGTGTAATATATTAGTCATGTAACAGTAGGTATTAGTGGTGTAATATATTAGTGGTTTAACAGTAGGTATTAGTGGTACAACAGTAGGTATTAGTTGTGTAACAGTAGGTATTAGTGGTTTAATATATTAGTGAAGTAACAGTAGGTATTAGTGGTGTAATATATTAGTGGTTTAACAGTAGGTATTAGTGGTACAACAGTAGGTATTAGTTGTGTAACAGTAGGTATTAGTGGTTTAATATATTAGTGAAGTAACAGTAGGTATTAGTGGTGTAATATATAAGTGGTGTAACAGTAGGTATTAGTGGTGTAACAGTAGGTATTACGGTGTAATATATTAGTGGTGTAACACTAGGTATTAGTGGTGTAATATATTAGTGATATAACAGTAGGTATTAGTGGTGTAACAGTAGGTATTAGTGGTGTAATATATTAGTGGTTTAACAGTAGGTTTTAGTGGTGTAACAATAGGTATTAGTGGTGTAATATATTAGTGATATAACAGCAGGCATTAGTGGTGTAACAGTAGGTATTACGGTGTAATATATTAGTGGTGTAACACTAGGTATTAGTGGTGTGATATATTAGTGATATAACAGTAGGTATTAGTGGTGTAATATATTAGTGATTTAACAGTTGGTATTAGTGGTGTAATATATTAGTGTTGTAACAGTAGGTATTAGTGTGGTAATATATTAGTGATGTAACAGTAGGTATTACGGTGTAATATATTAGTGGTGTAACACTAGGTATTAGTGGTGTAATATATTAGTGATATAACAGTAGGTATTAGTGGTGTAACAGTAGGTATTAGTGGTGTAATATATTAGTGGTGTAACAGTAGGTATTAGGGGTGTAATATATTAGTGATATAACAGTAGGTATTAGTGGTGTAACAGTAGGTATTAGTGGTGTAACAGTAGGTATTAATGGTGTAATATATTAGTGGTATAACAGTAGGTATTAGTGGTGTAACGGTAGGTATTAGTGGTGTAACAGTAGGTATTACTGGTGTAACCGTAGGTATTAGTGGTGTAACGGTATGTATTCGTTGTGTAAGAGTAGGTATTAGTGGTGTAATATATTAGTGATGTAACAGTATGTATTAGTGGTGTAATATGTTAGTGATGTAACAGTAGGTATTAGTGGTGTAATATATTAGTGATGTAACAGTAGGTATTAGTGGTGTAACAATAGGTATTAGTGGTGTAACAGTAGGTATTAGTGGGGTAACAGTAGGTATTAGTGGTGTAATATATTAGTGATGTAACAGTAGGTATTAGTGGTGTAATATATTAGTGATGTAACAGTAGGTATTAGTGAGGTAATATATTAGTTGTGTAACATTGGGTAATAGTGGTGTAACAGTAGGTATTAGTGGTGTAATATATTAGCAGTGTAAAAGTAGGTATTAGTGGTGTAATATATTAGTGGTATAACAGTAGGTATTAGTGGTGTAATATATTAGTCATGTAACAGTAGGTATTAGTGGTGTAATATATTAGTGGTTTAACAGTAGGTATTAGTGGTACAACAGTAGGTATTAGTTGTGTAACAGTAGGTATTAGTGGTTTAATATATTAGTGAAGTAACAGTAGGTATTAGTGGTGTAATATATTAGTCATGTAACAGTAGGTATTAGTGGTGTAATATACTAGTGGTTTAACAGTACGTATTAGTGGTACAACAGTAGGTATTAGTTGTGTAACAGTAGGTATTAGTTGTTTAATATATTAGTGAAGTAACAGTAGGTATTAGTGGTGTAATATATTAGTGGTGTAACAGTAGGTATTAGTGGTGTAACAGTAGGTATTACGGTGTAATATATTAGTGGTGTAACACTAGGTATTAGTGGTGTAATATATTAGTGATATAACAGTAGGTATTAGTGGTGTAACAGTAGGTATTAGTGGTGTAATATATTAGTGATATAACAGTTGGTATTAGTGGTGTAATATATTAGTGTTGTAACAGTAGGTATTAGTGTGGTAATATATTAGTGATGTAACAGTAGGTATTACGGTGTATGATATTGGTGGTGTAACACTAGCTATTAGTGGTGTAATATATTAGTGATATAACAGTAGGTATTAGTGGTGTAACAGTAGGTATTAGTGGTGTAATATATTAGTGGTGTAACAGTAGGTATTCGGGGTGTAATATATGAGTGATATAACAGTAGGTATTAGTGGTGTAACAGTAGGTATTAGTGGTGTAACAGTAGGTATTAGTGGTGTAACAGTAGGTATTAATGGTGTAATATATTAGTGGTATAACAGTAGGTATTAGTGGTGTAACGGTAGGTATTAGTGGTGTAACAGTAGGTATTACTGGTGTAACCGTAGGTATTAGTAGTGTAATATATTAGTGGTATAACAGTAGGTATTAGTGGTGTAATATATTAGTGGTTTAACAGTAGGTTTTAGTGGTGTAACAATAGGTATTAGTGGTTTAATATATTTGTGAAGTAACAGTAGGTATTAGTGGTGTAACAGTAGGTATTAGTGGTGTAATATATTAGTGATATAACAGTAGGCATTAGTGGTGTAACAGTAGGTATTAGTGGTGTAACAGTAGGTATTACGGTGTAATATATTTGTGATTTAACAGTAGGTTTTAGTGGTGTAACAATAGGTATTAGTGGTGTAATATATTAGTGATATAAAAGTAGGCATTAGTGGTGTAACAGTAGGTATTAGTGGTGTAACAGTAGGTATTACTGGTGTAACAGTAGGTATTAGTGGTTTAATATATTAGTGGTTTAACAGTAGGTATTAGTGGTACAACAGTAGGTATTAATTGTGTAACAGTAGGTATTAGTGGTGTAATATATTAGTGGTTTAACAGTAGGTATTAGTGGTACAACAGTAGGTATTAGTTGTGTAACAGTAGGTATTAGTGGTTTACTATATTAGTGAAGTAACAGTAGGTATTAGTGGTGTAATATATTAGTGATATAACAGTAGGTATTAGTGGTGTAACAGTAGGTATTAGTGGTGTAATATATTAGTGATATAACAGTTGGTATTAGTGGTGTAATATATTAGTGTTGTAACAGTAGGTATTAGTGTGGTAATATATTAGTGATGTAACAGTAGGTATTACGGTGTAAGATATTGGTGGTGTAACACTAGGTATTAGTGGTGTAATATATTAGTGATATAACAGTAGGTATTAGTGGTGTAACAGTAGGTATTAGTGGTGTAATATATTAGTGGTGTAACACTAGGTATTAGTGGTGTAATATATTAGTGATATAACAGTAGGTATTAGTGGTGTAACAGTAGGTATTACTGGTGTAACAGTAGGTATTAGTGGTTTAATATATTAGTGGTTTAACAGTAGGTATTAGTGGTTTAATATATTAGTGGTTTAACAATAGGTATTAGTGGTGTAATATATTAGTGATATAACAGTAGGCATTAGTGGTATAACAGTAGGTATTAGTGGTGTAACAGTAGGTATTACTGGTGTAACAGTAGGTATTAGTGGTTTAATATATTAGTGGTTTAACAGTAGGTATTAGTGGTTTAATATATTAGTGGTTTAACAGTAGGTATTAGTGGTGTAACAGTAGGTATTACTGGTGTAACCGTAGGTATTAGTGGTGTAACGGTATGTATTAGTTGTGTAAGAGTAGGTATTAGTGGTGTAATATATTAGTGATGTAACAGTAGGTATTAGTGGTGTAATATATTAGTTGTGTAACAGTGGGTAACAGTGGTGTAACAGTAGGTATTAGTGGTGTAATATATTAGCAGTGTAAAAGTAGGTACTTGTGGTATAACAGTAGGTATTAGTGGTGTAATATATTAGTGGTGTAACAGTAGGTATTAGTGGTGTAACAGTAGGTATTACGGTGTAATATATTAGTGGTGTAACACTAGGTATTAGTGGTTTAATATATTAGTGATAAAGCAGTAGGTATTAGTGGTGTAACAGTAGGCATTAGTGGTGTAATATATTAGTGATATAACAGTTGGTATTAGTGGTGTAATATATTAGTGTTGTAACAGTAGGTATGAGTGTGGTAATATATTAGTGATGTAACAGTAGGTATTACGGTGTAAGATATTGGTGGTGTAACACTAGGTATTAGTGGTGTAATATATTAGTGGTGTAACAGTAGGTATTCGGGGTGTAATATATTAGTGATATAACAGTAGGTATTAGTGGTGTAACAGTAGGTATTAGTGGTGTGACAGTAGGTATTAGTCATGTAACAGTAGGTATTAATGGTGTAATATATATTAGTGGTATAACAGTAGGTATTAGTGGTGTAACGGTAGGTATTAGTGGTGTAACAGTAGGTATTACTGGTGTAACCGTAGGTATTAGTGGTGTAACGGTATGTATTAGTTGTGTAAGAGTAGGTATTAGTGGTGTAATATATTAGTGGTGTAACAGTAGGTATTAGTGGTGTAATATATTGGTGATGTAACAGTATGTATTAGTGGTGTAATATATTAGTTGTGTAACAGTAGGTATTAGTGATATAACAGTAGGTATTAGTGGTGTAATATATTAGTGGTATAACAGTAGGTATTAGTGGTGTAATATATTAGTGGTTTAACAGTAGGTATTAGTGGTACAACAGTAGGTATTAGTTGTGTAACAGTAGGTATTTGTGGTTTAATATATTAGTGAAGTAACAGTAGGTATTAGTGGTGTAATATATTAGTGGTGTAACAGTAGGTATTAGTGGTGTAATGGTAGGTATTAGTTGTGTAACAGTAGGTTTTATTGGTGTAACAGTAGGTATTAGTGTGGTAATATATTAGTGATGTAACAGTAGGTATTACGGTGTAATATATTAGTGGTGTAACACTAGGTATTAGTGGTGTAATATATTAGTGGTGTAACAGTAGGTATTAGTGTGGTAATATATTACTGATGTAACAGTAGGCATTAGTGGTGTAACAGTAGGCATTAGTGGTGTAACAGTTTGTATTAGTGGTGTAATATATTAGTGATATAACAGTAGGCATTAGTGGTGTAATATATGAGTTTTGTACCCACTGCTAATGCCTACTGTTACTTCAATAATATATTAAACCATTAATAGCAAATGTTATCCCACTAATACCTACTTTTGTACCACTAATACCTACTGTTACATCAGTAATATATTACACCACTAATACCCACTGTTACATCATTAATATATTACACCACTAATACCTACTGTTACACCACTAATATATTACACCACTAATAACTACTGTTACACCACTAATATATTACACCACTAATAACTACTGTTAAACCACTAATGCCTACTGTTATACCACTAATACCTACTGTTACACCACTAATACCTACTGTTACACCACTAATACCTACTGTTACACCACTAATACCTACTGTTATGTCACTAATATATTACACCACTAATACCTACTGTTACACCACTAATATATTACACCACTAATAACTACTGTTAAACCACTAATGCCTACTGTTATACCACTAATACCTACTGTTACACCACTAATACCTACTGTTATGTCACTAACATATTACACCATTAATACCTAGTGTTACACCATTAATATATTACACCGTAATACCTACTGTTACATCACTAATATATTACCCCACTAATACCTACTGTTACACCACTAATATATTACACCACTAATACCTAGTGTTACACCACTAATATATTACACCACTAATACCTAATGTTACACCACTAAAACCTACTGTTACACCAGTAATACCTACTGTTACACCACTAATACCTACTGTTACACCACTAATGCTTACTGTTATATCACTAATATATTACACCACTAATACCTAATGTTACACCACTAAAACCTACTGTTACACCAGTAATACCTACTGTTACACCACTAATACCTACTGTTACACCACTAATGCTTACTGTTATATCACTAATATATTACACCACTAATACCTAGTGTTACAGCACTAATATATTACACCGTAATACCTACTGTTACACCACTAATGCCTTCTGTTACACCACTAATGCCTTCTGTTATATCACTAATATATTACACCACTAATATTTTACACCGTAATACCTACTGTTACATCACTAATATATTACCACACTAATACCTACTGTTACACCACTAATATATTACACCGTAATACCTACTGTTACATCACTAATATATTACCACACTAATAACTACTGTTACATCACTAATATATTACCACACTAATAACTACTGTTACAACACTAATATATTACACCACTAATACCAACTGTTATATCACTAATATATTACACCACTAATACCTACTGTTACACCACTAATATATTACACCACTAATAACTACTGTTAAACCACTAATGCCTACTGTTATACCACTAATACCTACTGTTACACCACTAATACCTACTGTTATGTCACTAACATATTACACCATTAATACCTAGTGTTACACCATTAATATATTACACCGTAATACCTACTGTTACATCACTAATATATTACCCCACTAATACCTACTGTTACACCACTAATATATTACACCACTAATACCTACTGTTACACCACTAATACCTACTGTTACACCACTAATACCTACTGTTACACCACTAATGCTTACTGTTATATCACTAATATGTTACACCACTAATACCTAATGTTACACCACTAAAACCTACTGTTACACCAGTAATACCTACTGTTACACCACTAATACCTACTGTTACACCAGTAATACCTACTGTTACACCACTAATGCTTACTGTTGTATCACTAATATATTACACCACTAATACCTAGTGTTACAGCACTAATATATTACACCGTAATACCTACTGTTACACCACTAATATATTACACCACTAATACCTAGTGTTACAGCACTAATATATTACACCGTAATACCTACTGTTACACCACTAATGCCTTCTGTTACACCACTAATGCCTTCTGTTATATCACTAATATATTACACCACTAATACCTACTGTTATTCCACTAATACAAACTGTTACACCACTAATGCCTACTGTTATATCACTAAGATATTACACCACTAATATATTAGACCGTAATACCTACTGTTACATCACTAATATATTACCACACTAATACCTACTGTTACACCACTAATATATTACACCACTAATACCTACTGTTACATCACTAATATATTACCACCCTAATACCTACTGTTACACCACTAATATATTACACCGTAATACCTACTGTTACATCACTAATATATTACCACACTAATAACTACTGTTACATCACTAACATATTACACCACTAATACCTACTGTTATACCACTAATATATTACACCACTAATAACTACTGTTACACCACTAATTTATTACACCACTAATACCTACTGTTACACCACTAATATATTAAACCACTAATACCTACTGTTACACCACTAATATATTAAACCACTAATACCTACTGTTACATCACTAATTTATTACACCACTAATACCTACTGTTACATCACTAATATATTAAACCACTAATACCTACCGTTACACCACTAATATATTAAACCACTAATACCTATCATTACACCACTATTACCCACTGTTACAAAACTCATATATTACACCACTAAAGCCTACTGTTACTTCAATAATATATTAAACCATTAATAGCAAATGTTACCCCACTAATACCTACTTTTGTACCACTAATACCTACTGTTACATCAGTAATATATTACACCACTAATACCTACTGTTACATCACTAACATATAACACCACTAATACCTACTGTTACACCACTAATACCTACTGTCACCCCACTAATATATTACACCACTAATACCAACTTTTACATCACTAACATATAACACCACTAATACCTACTGTTACACCACTAATACCTACTGTTACAACACTAATATATTACACCACTAATACCAACTGTTATATCACTAATATATTACACCACTAATACCTACTGTTACAACACTAATATATTACACCACTAATACCTACTGTTACACCACTAATATATTACACCACTAATAACTACTGTTAAACCACTAATGCCTACTGTTATACCACTAATACCTACTGTTACACCACTAATACCTACTGTTATGTCACTAACATATTACACCATTAATACCTAGTGTTACACCATTAATATATTACACCGTAATACCTACTGTTACATCACTAATATATTACCCCACTAAGACCTACTGTTACACCACTAATATATTACACCACTAATACCTAGTGTTACACCACTAATATATTACACCGTAATACCTACTGTTACATCACTAATATATTACCACACTAATACCTAATGTTACACCACTAAAACCTACTGTTACACCAGTAATACCTACTGTTACACCACTAATACCTACTGTTACACCACTAATGCTTACTGTTATATCACTAATATATTACACCACTAATACCTAGTGTTACAGCACTAATATATTACACCGTAATACCTACTGTTACACCACTAATGCCTTCTGTTACACCACTAATGCCTTCTGTTATATCACTAATATATTACACCACTAATACCTACTGTTATTCCACTAATACAAACTGTTACACCACTAATGCCTACTGTTATATCACTAAGATATTACACCACTAATATATTACACCGTAATACCTACTGTTACATCACTAATATATTACCACACTAATACCTACTGTTACACCACTAATATATTACACCGTAATACCTACTGTTACATCACTAATATATTACCACACTAATACCTACTGTTACACCACTAAAACCTACTGTTACACAACTAATACCTACCATTACACCACTAATACCTACTGTTACACCAGTAATACCTACTGTTACACCACTAATACCTACTGTTACACCACTAATGCCTACTGTTATATCACTAATATATTACACCACTAATACCTAGTGTTACACCACTAATATATTACACCGTAATACCTACTGTTACACCACTAATACCTACTGTTACACCACTAATGCCTACTGTTATATCACTAATATATTACACCACTAATACCTATTGTTACACCACTAAAACCTACTGTACCCTGTTGCGTCGAGCCATCCCGGATCCGGGATCGTGAATACAGCCTCAAGCTCATTACCATAACGCAACGTTAACTATTCATGAAAATCGCAAATGAAATGAAATTAATATGCTAGCTCTCAAGCTTAGCCTTTTGTTAACAACACTGTCATCTTAGATTTTCAAAATATGCTTCTCAACCATTGCAAAATAAGCATTTGTGTAACAGCTAGCGCTGTTAGTGTAGCATGCTAGCGTAGCATTTAGCGTTAGCATTAGCAGGCAACATTTTGACAAAAAACAGAAAATCATTCAAATAAAATCATTACCTTTGAAGAACTTCAGATGTTTTCAATGAGGAGACTCTCAGTTAGATAGCAAATGCTCAGTTTTTCCTGAAAGATGATTTGTTTAGGAGAAATCGCTCCGTTTGGTGCATCACGTTTGGCTACCAAAAAAAATGAAAATTCAAACAGTAGGTATTAATGGTGTAATATATTAGTGGTATAACAGTAGGTATTAGTGATGCAACAGTAGGTATTAGTGCTGTAACAGTAGGTATTAGTGGTGTAATATATTAGTGGTATGACAGTAGGTATTAGTGGTGTAATATATTAGTTGTTTAACAGTAGGTATTAGGGGTGTAATAAATTAGTGGTGTAAAAAGATGGGACTCGGGCCTTTAGATAAATCAATGGAGGGATTGCTACATATGCCAACTTTAACAACATGGCGGGCCCTTCCCATAAGCCTGCCCATAACCTCAACTGCTTGGTCCATCACAGATACGCCCCTCTTACGCATGTAAACCATGACCATATCCTCCCACTCATGCACTATGCACTTTTCAGAGCCATCCCCCCTAAAGTACACCGGTTCCCTGATATCAGACTTCAATACCAGGTTCAGGCCTGACACATCCACACCCCTCGAGCTGCATACACTCCCCACAACATTGTCCCCAACATGTCCAACAATTGCCTTCGACTCCAAACAGGAGACAATGTTCTCCCCAATGGAATGACCAATCTGCTGTACTATGTCTACTATGAAATCCATGGAGACCTCCCCACTCCCAGTATTTGGCAAAACTCTTTCATACACATCCTTGGGCGTGTCCATGGGTAAACTATCATCAAAACCCTCCAGTTTAGGCATAGGTGTAGAAGCAACTGGAATTTTGGCTGAACCTCTACCAACAGATGGTGACAGATTAAATGACAGGAAACCCCTACCTCTCCCAACACCTTCCATTTGAACAATGGGAAATCAACACCCTAATAAAAATGTAAATAGCAAAACATGTATATATATATATTTTTTTTTTTACCTCACGTCAAAATCGAACCTATATCTAGTACACTGGTAAAACTCACCCTACTATATCAGATATACATTAGAATTGCAAATAAACAAGTAACACAAAAGTTATCGTTTATCTGTGAAGAGCCTCAGCCAGAGAAATCATCAATTTCGATAATAAAACATTGCAGTGGCGCCCTCTTGTGGCGAAATGCGATATCGCCATAAACTGCACCAGCAACGTCTTATCTGATTCTTCAACGGCAACCACGGCGAAGTTCTGAGATGGAAATCCAGCGAAGGATGATCCAGAAGAACGGTCACGGCACCACTGTAACAGTACTCTGCTTGCATTGTGTACAATCAGTCATCGACACGGAACTCCAATGTGTAGCACCAGTCATGGAGATTTATTCATCCAACTCTGCACTCACGCACGCTGGTTTGGTGCTTGTTCACTGGGACTAGTTACCAAAATAATACAATTACAATATACAATATAATATCTTTAACAATGTACCTGATAGGAACAGCACAAAATTGCACGTCATGCAATGCACGGCTCACCATCCAACTCTGCACTCACGCACTGTACAAAATATATGAACCCCCCCACCAGACACAGTAAGTTGCTAGCTAGTACTGGCGGGAATTCAAATAATCTCCAAAAAACGCTGCATCTTATGTGTGATGTTCGAATAACATTTACAAACAAATTGATATAAATTGTACATTTACATCATCACTTGGGAGTATAAAAATCACTTTTGACGTACAGTGCTCTGCAACCAACAACTTACCGCTGGTTTGGTGCTTGTTCACTGGGACGATTCTAGCTGGAACATCCCCCATTGTAAGCAAGCTACGCAAACCAGCCAATAAGATGCCATGTTGAGTAGGTGAAGGCAAGACAAAACTCAAACCAAAAACCCATTGGCTTAACAATAAAGTGGCAAGGGGAATCAACAATATAACCCTGTTACACTAGCTGTGTGATAGCTGTGTGTTAGCAGGGTATTAGCGATGTGCATGCTAGCTGTGTGCTAGCTAAGTGCCACCAGGCTTTTCACAGTGCGCTCATATGGCTCATACCTTCACCAGACTGTGGTAATAATTACCACCTGATGTTAGGGAAGGGCAGCCTATCACAATGCATGTCAGAGCTTTGTAAAATGATTGACCTTTTTAATAACATCACTATTGCGTTCTTCTACGAGACAGCTTTATAATAACAGGATAGCAGCTTTACAATAAGAATGATACATCTATTGATGATAAATTGATAAATTGTCTGTTTTCATTTTTCTCTTCTCTGAGGTCTCTTTGAGGGTTCTCTTTCAGCTTGTCATTCCCAGCCTAACAAAGCGCTTTCAGCTCCTCTCTGTCTCTGCATATTTCTTCTGAAGTACCAACCTGTCCCCATACAGCAGAGAGAAATGGAAGCTGTGCCTCTCTTCTGTCTCTGTCTTCAAAGGAACTGTCTCTCCTGTCTGAGTCAAGGTGCTATCAGCTCAAAGAGCAGGAACATAAATTATGTCAGACTGGGCTTATCCAGGATTAGGGAATCAAGGAAACCTAATTTCACCCACATTTCAATATGGCAAAATGTTTACGCTGGGTTTTTGAAAAGAACAAAATAACTTGAAATTGCAGTTGAAATTGCAGTGAGAAATACTCCTCTAAAAAACAAAAGTAAATGTAATTTTAGATTTGCAAAAGAAGAGAAAATAATATGTGGGGGCTGTCTGATTGTGGGGGCTGTCTGATTGTGGGGGCTGTCTTGTTAGACTTCTGTGCAGCTTTTGACATTATCTGCTGCTGGAAAAAAGTATGTGTTTTGACTTTATTGTGGACAAAGAGTTACTTGTCTAACTCAATGGAAGCCTCTCAAACATAATCCAGGTAGAATCAGGAATTCCCCAGGGTAGCTGTTTAGGCCCCTTGCTTTTTTCAATCTTTACTAACGACATGCCACTGACTTTTATTCAATTGTCTATGTTTGCGGATCAACACTATACACGTCAGCTACTACGGCGACTGAAATTAATGCAACACTTAACAAAGAGTTGCAGTCAGTTTCAGAGTGGGTGGCAAGGAATAAGTTAGCCCTAAATATTTCTGAAACTAAAAGCATTGTATTTGGGACAAATCATTCACTAAACAATGTGGAAATTATAAATTGAGCAAGTTGAGATGACTAAAGTGCCTGGAGTAACCCTGGATTGTAAACTGTCATGGTCAAAACATATTGATAGAACAGGAGCTAAGATGGGGTGAAGTCTGTCTATAATACAGCGCTGCTCTGCCTTTACTATCAACAAGGCAGGTCCAACAGGCCTTAGTTTTGTTGTACATTGACTACTGTTCATTTGTGTGGTCAGGTGCCACAACGAGGGACTTAGGAAAATTGCAATTTGCTCAGAACAGGGCAGCACGGTGGGCCCTTGGATGTACACAGAGAGCTAACATTAATAATAAGCGTTGTTGATCTCTTCTGGCTCAAAGTAGAGGAGAGATTGATTTCATCACTACTTGTATTTATGAGAGGTATTGACATGTTGAATGCACCGAGCTGTCTGTTTGAACTACTGGCACACAGCTCGGACACCCATGCATACCCCACAAGACATGTCACAAGAGGTCTCTTCACAGTCCCCAAGTCCAGAACAGACAATGGGAGGCACCCAGTACTACATAGAGCCAAGACTACATGGAACTCTATTCCACATCGAGTAACTGATGCAAGCAGTAAAATTAGATTTAAAAAATAGATAAATATACACCGCATGGAACAGCAGGGACTGTGAAGCAACACAAAAATTTGCACAGACGCATGCATAAACACACACGATAACATACGCACTATACACACACATACACATGTATTTAGTACTGTAGATATGTGACCCGATTCAGGAAACTAGGCATTTGTCGCAAGTCACAACTTCACAGGAGAGCCGTTTGAACGTAAAACATTTTTTTAAATACAAATGTATTTTTTTTGCATCAGAAATGCCTTCTTGAACATATGAACTTTCGTGTGCCTTAATAACAAACTTGCAATCTATAAATATGAATCAAATTGTTAAATTACAAGCCTTGTTGTTTAATAACCTCTTGGAACTCTAGGAGCAGTATTTTCATTTTTGGAAAAAAAACATTCCCGTTCTAAACGGGATATTTTGTCAGGAAAAGAAACTAGAATATGCATATAATTGGCAGCTTTCGATAGAAAACACTGTAACATTTCCAAAACTGTAAAGATATTGTCTGTGAGTATAACAGAACTGATGTTGCAAGCGAAAGTCTAAGAAAAATCCAATCCGGAAGTGCCCCAGGTTTTGAAAGCGCTGCGTTCCAATGACTCCCTATTTGGCTGTGAATGTACCATCAACGAGCGTACGCTTCCTACGTATTCCCCAAGGTGTCTACAGCATCGTGACGTAGTTTTACGCATTTCTGTTGAAGAATAGCCGTAGGCGAGCATTGCGTAAGTGGTCACATGGCGGCTCCGAGTGAGATTCTCGCGTAAAGTACAGAGGTAGCCATTACTCCAATCGGTCCTAGAGAAAAACGAATTGTCCCGATGGATATATTATCGAATAGATATTAGAATAACACCTTGAGGATGGATTCTAAACAACGTTTGCCATGTTTCTGTCAATATAATGGAGCTAATTTGGAAAAAAATTCGGTGTTGTGGTGACCGCAATTTCCGGGCGATTTCTCAGCCAAACGTGAAGAACAAACGGAGCTGTTTCGCCTACAAAAATAAACTTTGGCTATCTACCTGGGAGTCTCGTGAGTGAAAACATCCGAAGTTCATCAAAGGTAAACGATTTAATTTGATTGCTTTTCTGATTTCCGTGACAAGGTTGCCTGCTGCTAGCAAGGCATAATGCTATGTTAGGCTATTATAAACTTACACAAATGCTTGTCTAGCGTTGGCTGTAAAGCATATTTTTAACATCTGAGATGACAGGGTGATTAACAAAAGGCTAAGCTGTGTCTCAATATATTTCATTTGTGATTTTCATGAATAGGAATATTTTCTAGGGATATTTATGTCCGCTGAGTTATGCTAATTAGTTTCAGGAGATGATTACGCTCCCGGATCCGGGATGGGCAGTATCAAGTTTAAGCCACAGAAAAAGAGGGCAACCTTCACACTATTTTTTAAATATATTTTTTTATTTCACCTTTATTTAACCAGGTAGGCTAGTTGAGAACAAGTTCTCATTTATAACTGCGACCTGGCCAAGATAAAGCATAGCAGTGTGAACAGACAACACAGAGTTACACATGGCGTAAACAATTAACAAGTCAATAACACAGTAGAAAAAAAGAGAGTCTATATGCATTGTGTGCAAAAGGCATGAGGAGGTAGGCGAATAATTACAATTTAGCAGATTAACACTGGAGTGATAAATGATCAGATGGTCATGTGCAGGTAGAGATACTGATGTGCAAAAGAGCAGAAAAGTAAATAAATAAAAACAGTATGGGGATGAGGTAGGTCAATTGGGTGGGCTATTTACCGATGGACTATGTACAGCTTCAGCGATCGGTTAGCTGCTCAGATAGCAGATGTTTAAAGTTGGTGAGGGAGATAAAAGTCTCCAACTTCAGCGATTTTTGCAATTCGTTCCAGTCACAGGCAGCAGAGAACTGGAAGGAAAGGCGGCCAAATGAGGTGTTGGCTTTAGGGATGATCAGTGAGATACACCTGCTGGAGCGCGTGCTACGGGTGAGTGTTGCCATCGTGACCAGTGAACTGAGATAAGTTTTACTAGGGTAAGTTTGGCGGCGTGAGTGAAGGAGGCTTTGTTGCGGAATAGAAAGCCGACTCTAGATTTGATTTTAGATTGGAGATGTTTGATATGAGTCTGGAAGGAGAGTTTCCAGTCTAGCCAGACACCTAGGTACTTATAGATCCACATATTCAAGGTCGGAACCATCCAGGGTGGTGATGCTAGTCGGGTGTGCAGGTGCAGGCAGCGAACTGTTGAAAAGCATGCATTTGGTTTTACTGGCGTTTAAGAGCAGTTGGAAGCCACGGATGGAGAGTTGAATGGCATTGAAGCTCGTTTGGAGGTTAGATAGCACAGTGTCCAAGGAAGGGCCAGAAGTATACAGAATGGTGTCGTCTGCGTAGAGGTGGATCAGGGAATCGCCCGCAGCAAGAGCAACATCATTGATATATACAGAGAAAAGAGTCGGCCCGAGAATTGAATTGAAGTAGTTGGTGATCCAGGCAAGGCAGTCATTAGAAAAACCGAGGCTACTGAGTCTGCCGATAAGAATATGGTGATTGACAGAGTCGAAAGCCTTGGCCAGGTCGATGAAGACGGCTGCACAGTACTGTCTTTTATCGATGGCGGTTATGATATTGTTTAGTACCTTGAGCGTGGCTGAGGTGCACCCGTGACCGGCTCGGACACCAGATTGCACAGCGGAGAAGGTACGGTGGGATTCGAGATGGTCAGTGATCTGTTTATTGACTTGGCTTTCAAAGACCTTAGATAGGCAGGGCAGGATGGTCTATAACAGTTTGGGTCCAGGGTGTCTCCCCATTTGAAGAGCGGGATGACTGCGTCAGCTTTCCAATCCTTGGGGATCTCAGACGATATGAAAGAGAGGTTGAACAGGCTGGTAATTAGGGGTTGCGACAATGGCGGCGGATAGTTTCAGAATTGTCCAGATTGTCAAGCCCAGCTGATTTGTACGGGTCCAGATTTTGCAGCTCTTTCAGAACATCTGCTATCTGGATTTGTGTAAAGGAGGAGCTGGGTAGGCTTGGGCAAGTAGCTGCGGGGGGGGGGGGGGGGCGGAGCTGTTGGCCGAGGTTGGAGTAGCCAGGAGGAAGGCATGGCCAGCCGTTGAGAAATGCTTGTTGAAGTTTTCGATTATCATGGATTTATCAGTGGTGACCGTGTTACCTAGCCTCAGTGCAGTGGGCAGCTGGGAGGAGGTGATCTTGTTCTCCATGGACTTTACAGTGTCCCAGAACTTCTGTCTAATTGAGCTTGTCAGTCTGTGTTGGTAATCCTGTTGAACACAGCTTTTTTTTAAGTGTATTGTGTAGTGGAGCTGCATAAGTGTTGCTCTCCACTTTCTATAGGATCAAGTTTTGAAATCAGTGGAATTAGAGTATGATAGCTAAAGAGATTAAGAAAACACCTGTCTCTGGATTACATCTTCAAACAAAGGGCAACCGTGATATGGCATTCCTAACAGGGAGACATGTCCATCATGCATGATGATGTATACAAGTAAGAATGTCTAGCGTCAGCTAGCTACATTTTCAGATATTACAGGTTTCTAATTTTGACAAAGTGGTTTCATTTCAAGCTAAATTGTACTGTGCAGTATATACATGAGTGAGATGAGATGAGTATGTAAACAAAGTGGCGTAGTTAAAGTGGCTAGTGATACATGTATTACATAAAGATGCAGTAGATGATATAGAGTACAGTATATACATATGAGATGAATAATGTAGGGTATGTAAACATTATATTAGGTAGCATTGTTTAAAGTGGCTAGTGATATATTTGACATAATTTCCCATCAATGCCCATTATCTCGTCGTTGTTGGTAATCAAGCCTACCACTGTTGTGTCGTCCGCAATCTTGATGATTGAGTTGGAGGCGTGCGTGGCCACGCAGTCGTGGGTGAACAGGGAGTACAGGAGAGGGCTCAGAACGCACCCTTGTGGGGCCCCAGTGTTGAGGATAAGTGGGGTGGAAATGTTGTTGCCTACCCTCACCACCTGGGGGCGGCCCGTCAGGAAGTCCAGTACCCAGTTGCACAGGGCGGGGTCGAGACCCAGGGTCTCCAGCTTGATGACGAGCTTGGAGGGCACTATGGTGTTAAATGCCGAGCTGTAGTCGATGAACAGCATTCTCACATAGGTATGAGATTGCATCGTCTGTGGACCTATTTGGGCGGTAAGCAAATTGGAGTGGGTCTAGGGTTTCAGGTAGGGTGGAGGTGATATGGTCCTTGACTAGTCTCTCAAAGCACTTCATGATGACGGAAGTGAGTGCTACGGGGCGGTAGTCGTTTAGCTCAGTTACCTTAGTTTTCTTGGGAACAGGAACAATGGTGGCCCTCTTGAAGCATGTGGGAACAACAGACTGGGATAGGGATTGATTGAATATGTCCGTAAACACACCAGAGCCTAGCTAACAATGAACCTGGTTGGTTAGCTCCCAGCACTGTGGCATTGCTGTCACTGTTCATTGTTGCTTAACTAGCTAACGTTGCCCATTGAATATGGCCGGTGTCAGTCAACGTCAGCAAAAAAAAAAGACATCTACTTTGTGCATGACAAGTAATTGTTCCAACAATTGTTTACAAACAGATTATTTAACTTATAATTCACTGTATCACAATTCCAGTGGGTCAGAAGTTTACATACACTATGTTTAAACCGCTTGGAAAATTCCAGAAAATTGTGTCATGGTTCTAGATGCTTCTGATAGGCTAATAGACATAATTTGAGTCAATTGGAGGTGTACCTGTAACGGTTTTCTTCTGGGGAAAGAGAGGCGGCCCAAAATGCAGCGTGGTTAGTTTTGTCCATCTTTAATAAAGATGAAAATACAACAATCTACAAAACAAGAAACGTGAAAAAACCAAAACAGTCCTATGTGGTGCCACAAACACAAAGACAGGAACAATCACCCACAAAACCCAACACAAAACAGGCTACCTAAATATGGTTCCCAATCAGAGACAATGACTAACTAACACCTGCCTCTGATTGAGAACCATATCAGGCCAAACATAGAAATAGACAAACCAGACACACAACATGGAATGCCCACCCAGCTCACATCCTGACCAACACTAAAACAAGGAAAACACACACGAACGATGTTCAGAATGTGACAGTACCAATGGATGTATTTCAAAGCCTACCTTCTCAGTGCCTCTTTGCTTGACAAATCAATCCCAGAACAACAGCAAAGGACCTAGTGAAGATGCTGGAGGAAACAGGTACAAAAGTATCAATATCCACAGTAAAAACGAGTCCTATAACGACATAACCTGAAACGACTCAACCTGCTCCACTACAGCCCCGTCCTCCTACAGCTCGGTCCTCCTTTTCCTGTAGTCCACAATCATCTCCTTAGTCTTGGTTATGTTGAGATAGTTACCCGAAACGTTTGACCCAAGTTAAACAATTTAAAGGCAATGCTACCAAATACTAATTGAGTGTGTGTAAACTTCTGACCCACTGGGAATGTGATGAAAGACATAAAAGCTTAAATAAATCACTCTACTATTATTCTGACATTTCACATTCTTAAAATAAAGTGGTGATCCTAACTGACCTAAGAGAGGGAATTTTTACTCAGATTTAATGTCAGGAATTGTGAAAAACTGAGTTTAAATGTATTTGGCTAAGGTGTATGTAAACCTCCGACTTCAACTGTATGTGGTAGTTTGTGGAGTAGGGGCCTGAGGGCACACAGTGTGTTGTGAAATCTGTGAATGTATTGTAATGTTTTCAAAATGGTATAAACTGCCTTAATTTTGCTATAGCTGTAACGGCGTTCTTCGTTTGTAGAAAGAGAGGACCGAAATGCAGCGTGGTGGTTACTCATGACTTTAATGAAAATAGTGACACATGAAATAACTATACAAATACGAAAACAACAAACGGAACGTGAAACCTAATTACAGCCTATCTGGTGAAACTACACAGAGACAGGAACAATCACCCACGAAATACAAATTGAAACTCAGGCTACCTAAATATGGTTCCCAATCTGAGACAACGAGAATCACCTGACTCCAGATTGAGAACCGCCTCAGGCAGCCAAGCCTAACTAGACACACCCCTAATCATAGCAATCCCAAATCCTATAAAACCCCAATACGAAACACAACACATAAACCCATGTCACACCCTGGCCTGACCAAAATATATAACGAAAACACAAAACACTATGACCAAGGCGTGACAATAGCAGCTAATGGGGATTGATAATAAATACAAATACAAATTCTGTAACAACTTTTTCTGTGCTCATGAATGAAGAAATTCCAACAATTTCACAAATACAGTGTATCTTTTTACAGTTTGATAATTAAAAAATAATAATTTTTTGTTGTTGATCATCTCCCCAGTCAGCTTGTCACGTTCGTTGTAACGAGGAGACCAAGGCGCAGCATGATGAGAATACATTCCTCTTTATTAAAGGAAGAACACTGAAACAAACTAACAAAATGACCGTGAAGCTATAAACACTAGTGCTGACACAGGCAACTTTGACAATAACCCACGAAAACCAAAATGGAAAATGGCAACCTAAATAGGATCCCCAATCAGAGACAACGATTAACAGCTATCTCTGATTGGGAACCAATTCAGGCCACCATAGACCTTCATATACAGTGCCTTGCGAAAGTATTCGCCCCCCTTGAACTTTGCGACCTTTTGCCACATTTCAGGCTTCAAACATAAAGATATAAAACTGTATTTTTTTGTGAAGAATCAACAACAAGTGGGACACAATCATGAAGTGGAACGACATTTATTGGATATTTCAAACTTTTTTAACAAATCAAAAACGGAAAAATTGGGCGTGCAAAATTATTCAGCCCCCTTAAGTTAATACTTTGTAGCGACACCTTTTGCTGCGATTACAGCTGTAAGTCGCTTGGGGTATGTCTCTATCAGTTTTGCACATGGAGAGACATTTTTTCCCATTCCTCCTTGCAAAACAGCTTGAGCTCAGTGAGGTTGGATGGAGAGCATTTGTGAACAGCAGTTTTCAGTTCTTTCCACAGATTCTCGATTGGATTCAGGTCTGGACTTTGACTTGGCCATTCTAACACCTGGATATGTTTATTTTTGAACCATTCCATTGTAGATTTTGCTTTATGTTTTGGATCATTGTCTTGTTGGAAGACAAATCTCCGTCCCAGTCTCAGGTCTTTTGCAGACTCCATCAGGTTTTCTTCCAGAATGGTCCTGTATTTGGCTCCATCCATCTTCCCATCAATTTTAACCATCTTCCCTGTCCCTGCTGAAGAAAAGCAGGCCCAAACCATGATGCTGCCACCATCATGTTTGACAGTGGGGATGGTGTGTTCAAGGTGATGAGCTGTGTTGCTTTTACGCCAAACATAACGTTTTGCATTGTTGCCAAAAAGTTCAATTTTGGTTTCATCTGACCAGAGCACCTTCTTCCACATGTTTGGTGTGTCTCCCAGGTGGCTTGTGGCAAACTTTAAACAACACTTTTTGTGGATATCTTTAAGAAATGGCTTTCTTCTTGCCACTCTTCCATAAAGGCCAGATTTGTGCAATATACGACTGATTGTTGTCCTATGGACAGAGTCTCCCACCTCAGCTGTAGATCTCTGCAGTTCATCCAGAGTGATCATGGGCCTCTTGGCTGCATCTCTGATCAGTCTACTCCTTGTATGAGCTGAAAGTTTAGAGGGACGGCCAGGTCTTGGTAGATTTGCAGTGGTCTGATACTCCTTCCATTTCAATATTATCGCTTGCACAGTGCTCCTTGGGATGTTTAAAGCTTGGGAAATCTTTTTGTATCCAAATCCGGCTTTAAACTTCTTCACAACAGTATCTCGGACCTGCCTGGTGTGTTCCTTGTTCTTCATGATGCTCTCTGCGCTTTTAACGGACCTCTGAGACTATCACAGTGCAGGTGCATTTATACGGAGACTTGATTACACACAGGTGGATTGTATTTATCATCATTAGTCTTTTAGGTCAACATTGGATCATTCAGAGATCCTCACTGAACTTCTGGAGAGAGTTTGCTGCACTGAAGGTAAAGGGGCTGAATAATTTTGCACGCCCAATTTTTCAGTTTTTGATTTGTTACAATTTTTTGAAATATCCAATAAATGTCGTTCCACTTCATGATTGTGTCCCACTTGTTGTTGATTCTTCACAAAAAATACACTTTTATATCTTTATGTTTGAAGCCTGAAATGTGGCAAAAGGTCGCAAAGTTCAAGGGTGCCGAATACTTTCGCAAGGCACTGTACCTAGACATACTAAAACCCCATAGGTATACAAAAAGAACCTAGACAGGACAAAAACACCTAGACAATACAAAAACTAAACCAACCACCCTTTTTACACCCTGACCTGACCAACATAATAAAGAAAACAAAGATAACTAAGGTCAGGGAGTGACAGTACCCCCCCCCCCCCCAAAGTTGCGGACTCCCGGCTGCAAACCTAAACCTATATGGGAGGATCTGGGTGGGCATCTAAACTCGGTGGCGGCTCTGGTTCTGGATTCCCCTTCTTTACACCGAGTCCACTCTTGTATCACTGACCTGTGGATCATTGTCGGAGGCTCTGGACTGCGGATCCTCGCCGTAGACCCCGGGCTGGGGACCCTCGCTGCGTGGATCGTCGCTGGATGTTCTGGACTGGGAACCGCCGCTGGAGACCCCGGCACGGGGACTGCCGCTGGAGACCACGGACCTAAACACACACCCCTGGCCCTAAACCCACACGCCTGACACAAAACCCAGACCTCTGGCCCTAAACCCAAACCCAAACCCCTGGCACTAAACACAAACCCCTGGCCCTAAACCCACACCCCTGGCCCTAAACCCACACCTCTGAACCTAAACCCACACGCCTGACCCTAAACCCGCACCAACACTCCTGACCCTAAACACACACGCCTGACCCTAAACCCGCACGCCTGACCCTAAACCCACACACCTGACCCTAAACCCACACCTCTGGCCTTAAACCCACACCTCTGGCTCTAAACCCACATCTATGGCCTTAAACCCACACCTCTGGCCCTAAACCCACCTCTGGCCCTAAACCCACACCACGGGCCCTAAACCCACACCTCTGGTCCTAAACACACACCTCTGGTCCTAAACCCACACCTCTGGTCCTAAACACACACCTCTGGCCCTAAACCCACACCTCTGGCCCTAAACCGACCTCTGGCCCTAAACCCACACCTCTGGCCCTAAACACACACCTCTGGCCCTAAACCCTCACCTCTGGCCCTAAACCCACCTCTGGCCCTAAACCCACACCTCTGGTCCTAAACACACACCTCTGGCCCTAAACCCACACCTCTGGCACTAAACCCACCTCTGGTCCTAAACCCAGACCTCTTGCATTAAACCCACACATTTGACCATAAACCCAGACCTCTGGCCCTCACTACCCCTGGCCCTATACCCACACCCACACCCCTGACCCTAAACTCACACCTCTGGCACTAAACCCAGACCTCTGGCCCTAGCTACCCCTGGCCCTATACCCACACCCACACCCACACCCCTGACCCTAAACCCACACCTCTGGCACCAAACCCAGACCTCTGGCCCTAACTACCCCTGGCCCTCACTATTACTGGGCCTCACTACCTCTGGGTCTCACTACGTCTGGCCCTCACTACCTCTGGTCCTCACTAACCCTGTCCCTCAGTACCTCTGGCCCACAATACCTCTGAGCCTCACTACCTCTGGCCCACAATACCTCTGGTCCTCCCTACCCCTGGCACTCACTACCTCTGGCTCTCACTACCAATGGCCCTTGCTACCTCTGGCCCTCACTACCTCTGGCTCTCACTACCAATGGCCCTTGCTACCTCTGACCCTCACTACCTCTGGCTCTCACTACCAATGGCCCTCACTACCTCTGGTCCTCACTACCCCTGGCACTCACTACCCCTGGCTCTCACTACATCTGGTCCTCACTACCTCTGGCCATCAGTACCTCTGGCCCTCACTACCTCTGGCTCTCACTACCTCTGGTCCTCATTACCTCTGGCCCTCACTACCTCTGGCCCTCACTACCTCTGGCTGACACTACCAATGGCCCTTGCTACCAATGGCCCTTGCTACCTCTGGCCCTCACTACCAATGGCCCTTGCTACCTCTGGCCCTCACTACCTCTGGCCCTCACTACCTCTGGCCCTCGCTACCTCTGGCCCTCACTACCAATGGCCCTTGCTACCAATGGCCCTTGCTACCTCTGGCCCTCACTACCTCTGGCCCTCACTACCTCTGGCCCTCACTACCAATGGTACTCACTACCCCTGGCACTCACTACCTCTGGATCTCACTACCAATGGCCCTTGCTACCTCTGGCCCTCACTACCTCTGGCTCTCACTACCTCTGGTCCTCATTACCTCTGGCCCTCACTACCTCTGGCCCTCACTACCTCTGGCTCTCACTACCAATGGCCCTTGCTACCAATGGCCCTTGCTACCTCTGGCCCTCACTACCAATGGCCCTTGCTACCTCTGGCCCTCACTACCTCTGGCCCTCACTACCTCTGGCCCTCACTACCTCTGGCCCTTGCTAACTCTGGCCCTCACTACCTCTGGCCCTCACTACCAATGGTACTCACTACCCCTGGCACTCACTACCTCTGGATCTCACTACCAATGGCCCTTGCTACCTCTGGGCCTCACTACCACTGGCCCACATTACCTCACCCTGGCTCCTGGATCTCACTACCTCTGGCCCTCACTACACCTGGCCCTCACTACCCCTGACCCTCACTACCCCTGACCCTCACTACCCCTGACCCTCACTACCACTGGCCATCATTACCTCTGGCCCTCTCTATGTAAAACCCTTGAATGAGTAGGCGTTCTAAAACCTTTGACCGGAAGTATATATATATATATATATATATATATATATATATATATATATATATATATATATATATATATATATATATATATATATATAGATGAAGTCAGAAGTTTGCATACACCTTAGCCAACTACATTTAAACTACATTTTCATAATTCCTGACATTTAATCCAAGTAAAAATTCCCTGTCTTAGGTTAGTTAGGATCACATTCCCAGTGGGTCAGAAGTTTACATACACTCAATTAGTATTTGGTAGTATTGCCTTTAATCTGTTTAATTTGGGTCAAACGTTTCGGATAGCCTTCCACTGTTACGGTTTTCTTCCGTTGAAGGAGAGTCGGACCAAAATGCAGCGTGGTTAATTCGATACATGTTTAATAAAGATGAGACACGAAAAATACAAAAACAACAAACGGAATGAGAAAACCTATACAGCCTATCTGGTGACAACTAACACAGAGACAGGAACAATCACCCACGAAATACTCAAAGAATATTGCTGCCTAAATATGGTTCCCAATCAGAGACAACGATAATCACCTGACTGATTGAGAACCGCCTCAGGCAGCCATAGACTATGCTAGACACCCCCAAGACGAAACACACCACAATAAACCCATGTCACACCCTAGCCTGACCAAATAAATGAAGATAAACACAATATATTTCGACCAGGGCGTGTCATACACAAGCTTCCCTCCTGACAGAGCTGGTGTAACTGAGTCAGGTTTGTAGCCCTCCTTATTCGCACACGCTTTTTCAGTTCTGCCCACAAATTGTCTATAGGATTGAGGTCAGGCCTTTGTGATGCCACTCCAATACCTTGACTTTGTTGTCCTTAAGCCATTTTGCCACAACTTTGGAAGTATGCTTGGGGTCATTGTCCATTTGGAAGACCCATTTGCGACCAAGATTTAACTTCCTGACTGATGTCTTGAGATGTTGCTTCAATATATCCACACCATTTTCCTGCCTCATGAAGCCATCTATTTTGTGAAGTGTACCAGTCCCTCCTGCAGCAAAGCACCCCCACAACACGATGCTGCCACCCCCGTGCTTCACAGTTGGGATGGTGTTCTTCGGCTTGCAAGCCTCCCCCTTTTCCCTCCAAACATAACGATGATCATTATGGCAAAAGAGTTCTATTTTTGTTTCATCAGACCAGAGGACATTTCTCCAAAAAGTACGATCTTTGTCCCCATGTGCAGTTGCAAACTGTAGTCTGGCTTTTTAATGGCGGTTTTGGAGCAGTGGCTTCTTCCTTGCTGAGAGGACTTTCAGGTTATGTCGATATAAGACTCGTTTTACCGTGGATATAGATACTTTTGTTCCTGTTTCTTCCAGCCTTTTCACAGGGTCCTTTGCTGTTGTTCTGGGATTGATTTTCACTTTTCGCACCAAAGTACATTCATCTCTAGGAGACAGAACGCATCTCCTTCCTAAGCGGTACGATGGCTGCGTGGTCCCATGCTTTTTATACTTGCGTACTATTGTTTGTACAGATGAACGTGGTACCTTCAGGCGTTTGGAAATTGCTCCCAAGGATGAACAGGACTTGTGGTGGTCTACAATTCTTTTTGAGGTCTTGGCTGATTTCATTTGATTTTCCCATGATGTCAAGCAAAGAGGCACTGAGTTTGAAGGTAGACCTTGAAATACATCAACAGGTACACCTCCAATTGACTCAAATGATGTCAATTACCCTATCAGAAGCTTCTAAAGCCATGACATAATTTTCTGGGATTTTCCAAGCAGTTTAAATGCACAGTCAATTTAGTGTATGTAAACTTCTGACCCACTGGAATTGTGATACAGTGAATTATATGTGAAATAATCTGTTTGTAAACAATTGTTGGACAAAATGACTTGTGTCATGTACAAAGTAGATGTCCTAACCGACTTGCCAAAACTATAGTTTGTTAACAAGACATTTGTGGAGTGGTTGAAAAACAGTTTTAATGACTCGAACCTAAGTGTATGTAAACTTCCGTCTTCAACTGTATACAGAGCCAGTCAAAAATGTGGACACACCTACTCATTCCAGGGTTTTTCTTAATTTTTTCTATGTTCTACATTGTAGAATAATAGTGAAGACATCAAAACTATTAAATAACACATATGGAATCATGTAGTAACCAAAAAGGTGTTAAACAAATAGCCACCCAAATAGCCACCCAAAGTAGCCACACTTTGCCTTGATGACAGCTTAGCACACTCTTGGCATTCTCTCAACCAGCTTCATGAGGTAGTCACCTGGAATGCATGTCAATTAACAGGTGTGCCTTGTTAAACATTGACTTGTGGAAATCTTTCCTTCTTAATGAGTTTGAGCCAATCATTTGTGTTGTGACAAGGTAGGGGTGGTATACAGAAGATAGCCCTATTTGGTAAAATACCAGGTCCATTTTATGGCAACAACAGCTCAAATAAGAGAAACGACAGTCCATCATTACTTTAATACATGAAGGTCAGTCATTCCGGGAAAATTTCAATAACTTTTTAAAAGTTTCTTCAAGTGCAGTCACAAAAACCATCAAGCACTGTGATGAAACTGTCTCTCATGAGGACCGCCACAGGAAAGGAAGAGAGTTACCGGAGTTACCTCTCCTGCAGAGGATAAGGTCATTCGAGGTAACTGCACCTCAAATTGCAGCCTAAATACATTCTTCACGGAGTTCAAGTAACAGACTCTGTATGGTAGATACAATACATCACCAACACCCCTTCAAATGTGTGGATTTGGCTATTTCAGCCTCACTCATTGCTGACAGGTGTATAAAATCAAGCACACAGCCATGCAATCTCCATAGACAAACATTAACAGTAGAATGGCCTTACTGAAGAGCACAGTGACTTTCAACGTGGCACCGTCATAGCATGCCAGCTTTCCAACAAGTCAGTTCGTAAAATCTCTGCCCTGCTCGAGCTGCCCCGTGTCAACTGTAAGTGCTGTTATTGTGAAGTGGAAACGTCTAGGAGCAACAACTGCTCAGCCGCGAAGTGGTAGGCCACACAAGCTCACGGAACAGGACCGCCGAGTGCTGAAGCGCATAGTGCGTAAAAATCGTCTGTTCTCACTACCGAGTTCCAAACTTGCTTTGGAAGCAACGTCAGCATAAGAACTGTTCATCGGGAGCTTAACATCTTATGGTATAGGGGACGTTTGCGTCCCACTTGGCCAAAAGCCAGGGAAAATGCAGCGCGGCAAATTCAAATAAAATGATTTAAAAATCTAACTTTCATTAAATCAAACATTTAAGATACTAAATTAAAGCTACACTCGTTGTAAATCAGAATGTCAGATTTTAAAAAGGCTTTTCGGCAAAAGCATAAGAAGCTATTATCTGATGATAGCACAACAGTTAACAAAGAGAGTAGCATATTTCAACCCTGCAGGCGCTACACAAAATGCAGAAATAAAATATAAAACAAGCCTTACCTTTGACGAGCTTCTTTTGTTGGCACTCCAATATGTCCCATAAACATCACAATTGGTCCTTTTGTTCGATTAATTCCGTCCATATATATCCAAAATGACCATTTATTTGGCACGTTTGATCCAGATTGCGTTTGATCCAAATTGCGCAACGTCACTACAAAATATTTAAAACGTTGCCTGTAAACTGCCAAAACATTTCAAACTACTTTTGAATTACAACTTTATTTTAAAACGTTAATAATAATCGATCAAATTGAAGACGGGTCTATCTGTGTTCAATACAGGAAGACAACAAACCAAGCTACTTTTCAAGTCTTGTGCAACTCTCAACAGTGTTACGCAGTTCCTAGATGGCCGTACTTCTTCATTGCACAAAAGAATAACCTCAACCAAATTCCAAAGACTGGTGACAGATTTAGGTGCAATCTTACTGGCAGCAATATCCTTGCCTGTGAAGCCCTTTTTGCGCAAATCAAATCAAATTTCAAATCAAATCAAATCAAATGTATTTATATAGCCCTTCGTACATCAGCTGATATCTCAAAGTGCTGTACAGAAACCCAGCCTAAAACCCCAAACAGCAAGCAATGCAGGTGTAGAAGCACGGTGGCTAGGAAAAACTCCCTAGAAAGGCCAATACCTAGGAAGAAACCTAGAGAGGAACCAGGCTATGTGGGGTGGCCAGTCCTCTTCTGGCTGTGCCGGGTGGAGATTATAACAGAACATGGCCAAGATGTTCAAATGTTCATAAATGACCAGCATGGTCGAATAATAATAAGGCAGAACAGTTGAAACTGGAGCAGCAGCACAGTCAGGTGGAAGTTGAAACTGGAGCAGCAGCATGGCCAGGTGGACTGGGGACAGCAAGGAGTCATCATGTCAGGTAGTCCTGGGGCATGGTCCTAGGGCTCAGGTCAGTTGAAACTGGAACAGCAGCATGGCCAGGTGGACTGGGGACAGCAAGGAGTCATCATGTCAGGTAGTCCTGGGGCATGGTCCTAGGGCTCAGGTCCTCCGAGAGAGAAAAAGAAAGAGAGAAGGAGAGAATTAGAGAACGCACACTTAGATTCACACAGGACACCGAATAGGACAGGAGAAGTACTCCAGATATAACAAACTGACCCCAGCCCCCCGACACATAAACTACTGCAGCATAAATACTGGAGGCTGAGACAGGAGGGGTCAGGAGACACTGTGGCCCCATCCGAGGACACCCCCGGACAGGGCCAAACAGGAAGGATATAACCCCACCCACTTTGCCAAAGCACAGCCCCCACACCACTAGAGGGATATCTTCATCCACCAACTTACCATCCTGAGACAAGGCTGAGTATAGCCCACAAAGATCTCCGCCACAGCACAACCCAAGGGGGGGGGGGCGCCAACCCAGACAGGATGACCACAACAGTGAATCAACCCACTCAGGTGACGCACCCCCTCCAGGGACGGCATGAGAGAGCCCCAGCAAGCCAGTGACTCAGCCCCTGTAATAGGGTTAGAGGCAGAGAATCCCAGTGGAAAGAGGGGAACAGGCCAGGCAGAGACAGCAAGGGCGGTTCGTTGCTCCAGAGCCTTTCCGTTCACCTTCCCACTCCTGGGCCAGACTACACTCAATCATATGACCCACTGAAGAGATGAGTCTTCAGTAAAGACTTAAAGGTTGAGACCGAGTTTGCGTCTCTGACATGGGTAGGCAAACCGTTCCATAAAAATGGAGCTCTATAGGAGAAAGCCCTGCCTCCAGCTGTTTGCTTAGAAATTCTAGGGACAATTAGGAGGCCTGCGTCTTGTGACCGTAGCGTACGTGTAGGTATGTACGGCAGGACCAAATCAGAGAGATAGGTAGGAGCAAGCCCATGTAATGCTTTGTAGGTTAGCAGTAAAACCTTGAAATCAGCCCTTGCTTTGACAGGAAGCCAGTGTAGAGAGGCTAGCACTGGAGTAATATGATCAAATTTTTTGGTTCTAGTCAGGATTCTAGCAGCCGTATTTAGCACTAACTGAAGTTTATTTAGTGCTTTATCCGGGTAGCCGGAAAATAGAGCATTGCAGTAGTCTAACCTAGAAGTGACAAAAGCATGGATTAATTTTTCTGCATCATTTTTGGACAGAAAGTTTCAGATTTTTGCAATGTTACGTAGATGGAAAAAAGCTGTCCTCGAAATGGTCTTGATATGTTCTTCAAAAGAGAGATCAGGGTCCAGAGTAATGCCGAGGTCCTTCACAGTTTTATTTGAGACGACTGTACAACCATTAAGATTAATTGTCAGATTCAACAGAAGATCTCTTTGTTTCTTGGGACCTAGAACAAGCATCTCTGTTTTGTCCGAGTTTAATAGTAGAAGGTTTGCAGCCATCCACTTCCTTATGTCTGAAACACATGCTTCTAGCGAGGGCAATTTTGGGGCTTCACCATGTTTCATTGAAATGTACAGCTGTGTGTCATCCGCATAACAGTGAAAGTTTACATTATGTTTTCGAATAACATCCCCAAGAGGTAAAATATATAGTGAAAACAATAGTGGTCCTAAAACGGAACCTTGAGGAACACCGAAATTTACAGTTGATTTGTCAGAGGACAAACCATTCACAGAGACAAACTGATATCTTTCCGACAGATAAGATCTAAACCAGGCCAGAACATGTCCGTGTAGACCAATTTGGGTTTCCAATCTCTCCAAAAGAATGTGGTGATCGATGGTATCAAAAGCAGCACTAAGGTCTAGGAGCACGAGGACAGATGCAGAGCCTCGGTCCGATGCCATTAAAATGTCATTTACCACCTTCACAAGTGCCGTCTCAGTGCTATGATGGGGTCTAAAACCAGACTGAAGCATTTCGTATACATTGTTTGTCTTCAGGAAGGCAGTGAGTTGCTGCGCAACAGCCTTCTCTAAAAATTTTGAGAGGAATGGAAGATTCGATATAGGCCGATAGTTTTTTATATTTTCTGGGTCAAGGTTTGGCTTTTTCAAGAGAGGCTTTATTACTGCCACTTTTAGTGAGTTTGGTACACATCCAGTGGATAGAGAGCCGTTTATTATGTTCAACATAGGAGGGCCAAGCACAGGAAGCAGCTCTTTCAGTAGTTTAGTTGGAATAGGGTCCAGTATGCAGCTTGAAGGTTTAGAGGCCATGATTATTTTCATCATTGTGTCAAGAGATATAGTACTAAAACACTTGAGCGTCTCTCTTGATCCTAGGTCCTGGCAGAGTTGTGCAGACTCAGGACAACTGAGGTTTGGAGGAATACGCAGGTTTAAAGAGGAGTCCGTAATTTGCTTTCTAATAATCATAATCTTTTCCTCAAAGAAGTTCATGAATTTATCACTGCTAAAGTGAAAGTCATCCTCTCTTGGGGAATGCTGCTTTTTAGTTAGCTTTGCGACAGTATCAAAAAGGAATTTCGGATTGTTCTTATTTTCCTCAATTAAGTTAGATAAATAGGATGATCGAGCAGCAGTAAGGGCTCTACGGTACTGCACGGTACCGTCCTTCCAAGCTAGTCGGAAGACTTCCAGGTTGGTGTGGCGCCATTTCCGTTCCAATTTTCTGGAAGCTTGCTTCAGAGCTCGGGTATTTTCTGTGTACCAGGGAGCTAGTTTCTTATGATAATTTTTTTTAGTTTTTAGGGGTGCAACTGCATCTAAGGTATTGCGCAAGGTTAAATTGAGATCCTCAGTTAGGTGGTTAACTGATTTTTGTCCTCTGGCGTCCTTGGGTAGGCAGAGGGAGTCTGGAAGGGCATCAAGGAATCTTTGTGTTGTCTGTGAATTTATAGCACGACTTTTGATGTTCCTTGGTAGGGGTCTAAGCAGATTATTTGTTGCAATTGCAAAAGTAATAAAATGGTGGTCCGATAGTCCAGGATTATGAGGAAAAACATTAAGATCCACCACATTTATTCCATGGGACAAAACTAGGTCCAGCGTATGACTGTGACAGTGAGTGGGTCCAGAGACATGTTGGACAAAACCCACTGAGTCGATGATGGCTCCGAAAGCCTTTTGGAGTGGGTCTGTGGACTTTTCCATGTGAATATTAAAGTCACCAAAGATTAGAATATTATCTACTATGACTACAAGGTCCGATAGGAATTCAGGGAACTCAGTGAGAAACGCTGTATATGGCCCAGGAAGCCTGTAAACAGTAGCTATAAAAAGTGATTGAGTAGGCTGCATAGATTTCATGACTAGAAGCTCAAAAGACGAAAATGTCTTTTTTTTTTTTGTCAATTGAAATTTGCTATCGTAAATGTTAGCAACACCTCCGCCTTTGCGGGATGCACGGGGGATATGGTCACTAGTGTAGCCAGGAGGTGAGGCCTCATTTAAAACAGTAAATTCATCAGGCTTAAGCCATGTTTCAGTCAGGCCAATCACATCAAGATTATGATCAGTGATTAGTTCATTGACTATAATTGCCTTTGAAGTAAGGGATCTAACATTAAGTAGCCCTATTTTGAGATGTGAGGTATCATGATCTCTTTCAGTAATGACAGGAATGGAGGTGGTCTTTATCCTAGTGAGACTGCTAAGGCGAACACCGCCATGTTTAGTTTTGCCCAACCTAGGTCGAGGCACAGACACGGTCTCAATGGTGATAGCTGAGCTGACTACACTGACTGTGCTAATGGCAGACTCCACTATGCTGGCAGGCTGGCAAATCAATGATGACGGCACGTGTTTCCTTGAAGGTAACCATGGTTGACAGAGGAAGAACAATGATTCCAAGCACCACCCTCCTTTTGAAGCTTCCAATCTGTTATTCGAACTCAATCAGCATGACAGAGTGATCTCCAGCCTTGTCCTCGTCAACACTCACACCTGTGTTAACGAGAGAATCACTGACATGATGTCAGCTGGTCCTTTTGTGGCAGGGCTGAAATGCAGTGGAAATGTTTTGGGGGATTCAGTTAATTTGCATGGCAAAGAGGGACTTTGCAATTAATTGCAATTCATCTGATCACTCTTCATAACATTCTGGAGTATATGCAAATTACCATTATACAAACTGAGGCAGCAGACTTTGTGAATTTATATTTGTGTCATTCTCAAAACTTTAGCCTGTCATGTTGGGTTTTTCAAAACAGGAGTCAGCAGACCCTGTGGATCCAGTCCAGTATGAACACTGTTCATTGACTATGCAAGTCTGGTCTATACTGTTCACTGACTGTGGAACTGAGGACATAGTTATTGCCGGTGTGACGGCACCATTTCCTATGTCCAGCGTTTCCCTATAAAGACAGGAATTAAGTTAATGAATATTCAGGCACAAAGACTGAGCAGGGAAATGGATTGCAGCAAAGAAGTCAGGTCAATTTCCATCCTGTAGATAAATCCATGCAGCACAGAAGTCAGGTCAATTTCCATCCTGTAGATAAGTCCATGAGAAACAGCTCAGTGCTTCACTGGAGCCAGAACCCCCGGCCAGCCTGCTTCTCTCTGCTGCTCTGATACTCAGGTTAATTAGTCGTTATATTGGAGAGAGAAAATAGGTCTGGAGCTACTGAACAAATCATCTACAGAAACACAACTATCTGGAAACAGTGTTACACTGTGGCAATACAGCAACAGCTTTTATGTTAGCTAGAGTGTGTAAGGACGTAAACCCTGTCACAGCCTGGTCTGAAAACATATATTACAAAATCGGGCAATAAGCAGGAGCCATGCTGTCTCTAGAACACTATTAGTCAGTGAAAAGAGAGAGGGAGGCCAAAAAAATAACAACAAAAAAATCGACAGAAGCGAGTGATGGAGGTAGAGAAAATAGAGGAGAGGGAGAAGAAAGTGAACAAAATGGAATGAAATAGATTCCATCCTGACAGGAGAGCGGGCAGCCTGCGGCTGAGAACCATCACTGTTGCACCGCTCTGCTTCTCTCACATGATCTAGCGGCCAGATGATGTCACAGCTTCTTAATAACTTTCTAGAGGCTACTTCTGGTCACTGTGGTAATTACAATTATGTCAGCCTGTAAAAGATATGTCTCCCCACGGGACACAGCAGATAATGCTCATTACAGGGCAACATCTCATCTGGTTCATCCTGCTGCTACTGGGAGGACTGTCTGGGCTCTCGCAACACTAACACCCCTCATGTCTCTATGGCAACAATAACACCCCTCAAATCTCTGGCAACATTAACACCCCTCATATAACTCTGGCAACATTAACACCCCTCACATCACTCTGTTCAACATAAACACCCCTCACATCACTCTGGTAACATGAACACCCCTCATATGTCTGGCAACATTAACACCCCTCATATCACTCTGGCAACATTAACACCCCTCATATCACTCTAACAACATTAACACCCCTCATATCACTCTGGCAACATGAACACCCCTCATATCAATCTGGCAACATTAACACCCCTCATATCACTCTAACAACATTAACACCCATCATATCACTCTGGCAACATTAACACCCCTCATATCACTCTGGCAACATTAACACCCCTCATATCACTCTAACAACATTAACACCCCTCATATCACTCTAACAACATTAACACCCCTCATATCACTCTGGCAACATGAACACCCCTCATATCAATCTGGCAACATTAACACCCCTCATATCTCTGGCAACATAAACACCACTCCTATCACTCTGGCAACATAAACACCCCTCACATCACTCTGGTAACATGAACACCCCTCATATCTCTGGCAACATTAACACCCCTCATATCACTCTGGCAACATTATCACCCCTCATATCATTCTAACAACATTAACACCCCTCATATCACTCTGGCAACATTAACACCCCTCATATCAATCTGGCAACATTAACACCCCTCATATCACTCTAACAACATTAACACCCATCATATCACTCTGGCAACATTAACACCCCTCATATCACTCTGGCAACATTAACACCCCTCATATCACTCTAACAACATTAACACCCCTCATATCACTCTAACAACATTAACACCCCTCATATCACTCTGGCAACATGAACACCCCTCATATCAATCTGGCAACATTAACACCCCTCATATCTCTGGCAACATAAACACCACTCCTATCACTCTGGCAACAGAAACACCACTCCTATCACTCTGGCAACATAAACACCCCTCATATCTCTGGCAACATGAACATCCATCATATCACTCTGGCAACATGAACACCCCTCATATCTCTGGCAACATAAACACCACTCCTATCACCCTGGCAACATTAAAACCCCTCCTATCCCCCTGTCAATATGAACAAATACTGAAATATACCTTGCTATTAAACATGTGATATTAGGATCCCATATATTTAGCAGACGACACCATTCTGTATACTTCTGGCCCTTCTTTGGACACTGTGTTAACAACACTCCAGGCAAGCTTCAATGCCATACAACTCTCCTTCCGTGGCCTCCAATTGCTCTTAAATATTTACAAAATAGCCTCCAATACCCTACTCAACAAATTGGATGCAGTCTATCACAGTGCAATCCGTTTTATCACCAAAGCCCCATATACTACCAACCATTGCGACCTGTACGCTCTCGTTGGCTGCCCCTCGCTTCATACTCGTCGCCAAACCCACTGGCTCCATGTCATCTACAAGACCCTGCTAGGTAAAGTCCCCCCTTATCTCAGCTCGCTGGTCACCATAGCATCTCCCGCCTGTAGCACCTGTAGCACACGCTCCAGCAGGTATATCTCTTTAGTCACCCCCAAAACCAATTCTTTCTTTGGCCACCTCTCCTTCCAGTTCTCTGCTGCCAATGACTGGAACGAACTACAAAAATCTCTGAAACTGGAAACACTTATCTCCCTCACTAGCTTTAAGCACCAACTGTCAGAGCAGCTCACAGATTACTGCACCTGTACATAGCCCACCTATAATTTAGCCCAAACAACTACCTCTTTCCCAACTGTATTTAATTTATTTATTTATTTTGCTCCTTTGCACCCCATTATTTTTATTTCTACTTTGCACATTCTTCCATTGCAAAACTACCATTCCAGTGTTTTACTTGCTATATTGTATTTACTTTGCCACCATGGCCTTTTTTGCCTTTACCTCCCTTCTCACCTCATTTGCTCACATTGTATATAGACTTGTTTATACTGTATTATTGACTGTATGTTTGTTTTACTCCATGTGTAACTCTGTGTCGTTGTATCTGTCGAACTGCTTTGCTTTATCTTGGCCAGGTCGCAATTGTAAATGAGAACTTGTTCTCAACTTGCCTACCTGGTTAAATAAAGGTGAAATAAATAAATAAATAAAAAGGTGGTGTGATATACAGCGCATTTGGAAATTATTCAGACCGCTTCCCTTTTTCCACATTTTGTTACGTTCCATTTTTTCCCTCAGCAATCTACACAAAATATTTTGTGGTTTTTAGAAATGTTTGCAAATGTATTAAAAATAAAAACAATAATACCTTATTTACAAGTATTCAGACCCTTTACTCAGTACTTTGTTGAAGCACCGTTGACAGCAATTACAGCCTCGAGCTTGACGTTACAAGCTTGGTACATCTGTTTGATCGGCTTTAAGTCCGGGCTCTTGTTGGGCCACTCAAGGACATCCAGAGACTTGTTTAAGAAGCCACTCCTGCGTTGTCTTGGCTGTGTGCTTAGGATCGTTGTCCTGTTGGAAGGTGAACCTACTGAGCTCTCTGGAGCAGGTTTTCATCAAGAATCTCTCTGTACTTTGCTCCGTTCATCTTTCCCTCTATCCTGACAAAAACAACATCCCGCCACCTATATCACACAATCTTATCACACAACCTACACTACTGTTCAAAAGTTTGGGGCCACCTAGCTGTTCTGTGAAGGGAGTAGAACACAAGAGTGTGCAAAGCTGTCATCAAGGCAAAAGGTGGCTATTTGAAGAATCTCAAATATAAAACACATTTTGGTTACTATATGATTACATATGTGTTATTTCATAGTTTTGATGTCTTCACTATTATTCTACAATGTAGAAAATAGTAAAAATGAAGAAAAATGTTAATGCCATATGTTAATGTTGGCTATTTTTAACACTTTTCTGGGATGCTTGCTTGTTTTCATTGCTTTACTGGGAAGCTTAGCAGAAGTAAATATTCTCATGTTATTTATGTTAGTGCATGGAGAGCTGCACACAGTGGACTTCCGAATAGGACACACCGCCTCAGTGCTAAGAGCATAAATCTGATTCATATGCACGATAGCTGCATACAGTAGTTGTAGGATCAGCAGAGGCATTCAGGGCAGTTAGAGGGACATAAATTAAATAAAATGTTATTAGTCACATGCGCCAAATACAACAGATGTAGACCTTACAGTGAAATGATTACTTACGAGCCCCTAACCAACAATGCAGTTTAAAAAATTAAAATTAAAATAAGAAATAAAAGGAACAAGTAATTAAAGAGCAGCAGTAAAATAACAATAGCGAGACTACTGTATAGAGTCAATGTGCGGGGGCACCAGTTAGTCGAGGTAATTGAGGTAATATGTACATGTAGGTAATTATTAAAGTGACTATGCATAGAGTTTTAATTAAAAAAATTAAAAAAATGTATTTTTATTTCATCTTTATTTAATCGGGTAGGCCAGTTGAGAACAAGTTCTCATTTACAACTGCGACCGACTATGCATATATAATTACAGAGAGTAGCAGTGGTGTACATTTTTAGGACCTTCCTCTGACACCGCCTGGTACAGAGGTCCTGGATGGCATAAAGCTTGGCCTGGGCCGTACGCACTACCCTCTGTAGTGTCTTGCGGTCAGAGGCCAAGCAGTTGCCATACCAGGCAGTGATGCAACCAGTCAGAATGCTCTCAATGGTGCAGCTGTAGAACCTTTTGAGGATCTGAGGACCCATGCCAAATCTTTTCAGTCTCCTAAGGGGGAATAGGTTTTGTTGTGCAGTCTTCACAACTGTCTTGGTGTGCTTGGACCATGTTAGTTTGTTGGTGATGTGGACACCAAGGAACTTGAAGCTCTCAACCTGCTCCACTGCATCGATGAGAATGGGGCAGTTGCAAAGGGAGGTGTTTAGTCCCAGGGTGCTTAGCTTATTGATGAGCTTTGAGGACACTATGGTGTTGAACGCTGAGCTGTAGTCAATGAAAAGCATTCTCACATAGGTATTCCTTTTGTCCAGGTGGGAAAGGGCAGTGTGGATTGCAATAGAGATTGCGGATCTGGCAGTATGCAAATTGGAGTGGGTCTAGGATTTCTGGGTTAATGGTGTTGATGTGAGCCTTGACCAGCCTTTCAAAGTATTTCATGGCTACAGACGTGAGTGCTACAGGTTGGTAGTCATTTAGGCAGGTTACCTCAGTGTTCTTGGGCACAGGGACTATGGTGGTCTGCTTAAAACATGTTGGTGTTATAGACTCGACAGGGAGAGGTTGAAAATGTCAGTGAAGACACTTGCCAGTTGGTCGGCACATGCTCGCAGTACATGTCTTGGTAATCCGTCTGGCCCTGCGGCCTTGTAAATGTTGACCTGTTTAAAGGACTTACTCACATTGGCTGCGGAGAGCGTGATCACACAGTTGTCCAGAACAGATGGTGCTCTCAATCATGTATAAGTGTTATTTTCCTCGAAGCGTGCATAGAAGTCAGCTGAGCTTTTGAGAGCGAGGGAGAACTTGGTACGCGTCTCTGTGTGTGGAGTAAATGTGGTCTAAAGTTTTTTTCCCCTCTGGTTTTACATTTAACATGCTGATAGAAATTAGGTAAAACTGATTTAAGTTTCCTTGCATTAAAGTCTCTGGCCACTAGGAGCGCCGCCTTTGCATGAGTGTTTTTCTGTTTGCTTATGGCGGTATACAGCTCATTGAGTGCGGTCTTAGTGTCAGCATCGGTCTGTAGACCACATATGTAGACAGCTAAAAAATACAGATGAAAACTCTCTAGGTCGATAGTGTGGTCTACAGCTTATCATGAGATACTCTACCTCAAGCGAGCAAAACTTCGAGACTTCCTTAGATATCGTGCACCAGCTGTTGTTTACAAATATACATAGTCCATCACCCCTTGTCTTACGCTGTTCTATCCTGCCGATACAGCATTTAACCAGTTATGCATTAGGGGGCGCTATTAACATTTTTGGATGAAAAACTTTCCCGTTTTAAACAAGATATTTTGTCACGAAAAGATGCTCGACTATGCATATAATTGACAGCTTTGGAAAGAAAACACTCTGACGTTTCCAAAACTGCAAGTCTGTCTGTGAGTGCCACAGAACTGATGTTACAGGCGAAACCCAGATAAAAATCCAACCAGGAAGTGCGCATTTTTTAAAACCGCCTCATGCTAATGACTCCTTATATGGCTGTGAATGAGCTACAAATGAGCTTACGTTTTCCACGTATTCCCCAAGGTGTCTACAGCATTGTGACATCTTTTAACGCATTTCCATTGAAGAATGGCTGTAAGGGACCATATATAGCAAGTGGTCACATGGTGTCTCCCGCAGGAAATCTTGCGTAAAATACTGAGGTAACCATTTTTCCAATCGCTTCTTATGAGAAACCAATTGCCTCGACGGATATATTATCGAATAGATATGTTAAAAACACCTTGAGGATGGATCCTAAACAACGTTTGCCGTGTTTCTGTCAATATTATGGAGTTAATTTTGAAAGAAGTTTGGCGTTGTAGTGGTAGCATTTTCCGGTCGATTTCTCAGCCAAGCATGATGAAGAAACGGGAGCTATTTCTCCTACAAAAATAATATTTTGGGAAAAAAGGAACATTTGCTATCTAACTGGGAGTCTCCTGAGTGAAAGCATCCGAAGTTCTTCAAAGGTAAATGATTTAACAGCGCCTCTTCAACCGCTGAAGAAATTTGGCTTGTCACAGAAAAAACTCAACCACTCCACAAATGTATTGTTAACAAACTATAGTTTTGGCAAGTCAGTTAGGACATCTACTTTGTGCATGACACAAATAATGTTTCCAACAATTGTTTACAGACAGATTATTTCACTTATAATTCACTGTATCACAATTCCAGTGGCACAGAAGTTTACATAGCCTAAGTTGACTGTGCCTTTAAACAGCTTGGAACATTTCAGAAAAGTATGTCATGGCTTTAGGAGCTTCTGATAGGCATATTGACATCATTTGAGTCAATTGGATGTGTACCTGTGGATGTATTTCAAGGCCTACCTTCAAACTCAGTGCCTCTTTGTTTGACATCATGGGAAAATCAAAAGAAATCAGCCAAGACCTCAGAAAACGAGTCTGGTTCATCCTTGGGAGCAATTTCCGAACGCCTGAAGGTACCATGTCCATCTGTACAAACAATAGTACGCAAGTATAAACACCATGGGACCACGCAGCCATCATACCTCTCAGGAAGGAGACGCTTTCTGTCTCCTAGAATGAATGTACTTAGGTGCGAAATGTGCAAATCAATCCCAGAACAAGAGCAAACGACCATGTGAAGCTGGAGGACACAGGTACAAAAGTATCTATGTCCACAGTAAAACAAGTCCTATATCGACATAACCTGAAAGGCCGCTCAGCAAGGAAGAAGCCACTGCTCCAAAACCGCCATAAACAAAGCCAGACCACGCTTTGCAACTGCACATGGGGACAAAGATCGTACTTTTTGGAGAAATGTCCTCTGGTCTCATGAAACAAAAATAAAACTGTTTGTCCATAATGACCATCGTTATGTTTGGAGGTAAAAGGGGGTCGCTTGCAAGCCGAAGAACACCATGAAGCACGGGGGTGGCAGCATCATGTTGTAGAGGTGCTTTGCTGTAGGAGGGACTGGTGCACTATACAAAATAGATGGCATCATGAGTTTGGTCGCAAATGGGTCTTCCAAATGAACAATGACCCCAGGCATACTTTCAAAGTTGTGGCAAAATGGCTTAAGGACAACAAAGTCAAGGTATTGGAGTGGCCATCACAAAGCCTTGACCTCAATCCTAGAGACAATTTGTGGGCAGAACTGAAAAAGCGTATGCGAGCACGGAGGCCTACAAACCTGACTCAGTTACACCAGCTCTATCAGGAGGAATTGGCTAAAATTCACCCAACTTATTATGGGAAGCTTGTGGAAGGCTATCTGAAATGTTTGACCCAAGTTAAACAATTTAAAGGCAATGCTACTAAATACGAATTGAGTGTATTTAAACTTCTGGCCCACTGGGAATGTAATGAAATAAATACAAGTTGAAATAAATAACTCACTCTACTATTATTCTGACATTTCACATTCTTAAAATAAAGTGGTGATCCTAACTGACCTAAGACAGGGAACTTTTTCTATAATTAAATGTCAGAAATTGTGAAAAACCTTATTTGGCTAAGGTGTATGTGAACTTCAGACTTCAACTTTAGGTTGTGTGATAAGATGGTGTGGTATAGGTTGTGTGATAAGATGGTGTGGTATAGGTTGTGTGGTATAGGTTGTGTGATAAGATGACGTGGTACAGGTTGTGTGGTACAGGTTGTGTGATAAGATGGCGTGGTATAGATTGTGTGGTATAGATTGTGTGATAAGATGGTGTGGTATAGATTGTGTGGTATAGGTTGTGTGATAAGATGGTGTGGTATAGGTTGTGTGATATAGGTTGTGTGATAGGATGGTGTGGTAGAGGTTGTGTGATAAGATGGCATGGTATAGATTGTGTGGTATAGATTGTGTGATAAGATGGTGTGGTATAGATTGTGTGGTATAGGTTGTGTGATAAGATTGTGTGGTATAGGTTGTTTGGTATAGGTTGTGTGATAAGATGGAGTGGTACAGGTTGTGTTGTACAGGTTGTGTGATAAGATGACGTGGTATAGGTTGTGTGATATAGGTTGTGTGATAAGATGGCGTGGTATATGTCTTGTGATATAGGTTGTGTGATAAGATGGCGTGGTATATGTCTTGTGATATAGGTTGTGTGATAAGATTGCATGGTACAGGTTGTGTGTTATAGGTTGTGTGATAAGATGGCATGGTATAGATTGTGTGATAAGATGGTGTGTTATAGGTTGTGTGATAAGATGGTGTGGTATAGGTTGTGTGATAAGATGGCATGGTATAGATTGTGTGGTATAGATTGTGTGGTATAGGTCGTGTGATAAGATGGTGTGGTATAGGTTGTGTGGTATAGGTTGTGTGATAAGATGGTGTGGTATAGGTTGTTTGGTATAGGTTGTGTGATAAGATGGAGTGGTACAGGTTGTGTTGTACAGGTTGTGTGATAAGATGGCGTGGTATAGGTTGTGTGATAAGATGGCGTGGTCCAGGTAGTGTGATATATTTTGTGTGATAAGATGGCGTGGTACAGGTTGTGTGATATAGGTCGTGTGATAAGATGGTGTGGTATTGGTTGTGTGATATAGGTTGTGTGATAAGATGGCGTGGTACAGGTTGTGTGATATAGGTCGTGTGATAAGATGGTGTGATACAGGTTGTGTGGTATAGGTTGTGTGATATGATGGCGTGGTATAGGTTGTGTGATATAGGTTGTGTGATAGGATGGTGTGGTAGAGGTTGTGTGATAAGATGGCATGGTATAGATTGTGTGGTATAGATTGTGTGATAAGATGGTGTGGTATAGATTGTGTGATAAGATTGTGTGGTATAGGTTGTTTGGTATAGGTTGTGTGATAAGATGGAGTGGTACAGGTTGTGTTGTACAGGTTGTGTGATAAGATGACGTGGTATAGGTTGTGTGATATAGGTTGTGTGATAAGATGGCGTGGTATATGTCTTGTGATATAGGTTGTGTGATAAGATGGCGTGGTATATGTCTTGTGATATAGGTTGTGTGATAAGATTGCATGGTACAGGTTGTGTGTTATAGGTTGTGTGATAAGATGGCATGGTATAGATTGTGTGATAAGATGGTGTGTTATAGGTTGTGTGATAAGATGGTGTGCTATAGGTTGTGTGATAAGATGGCATGGTATAGATTGTGTGGTATAGATTGTGTGGTATAGGTCGTGTGATAAGATGGTGTGGTATAGGTTGTGTGGTATAGGTTGTGTGATAAGATGGTGTGGTATAGGTTGTTTGGTATAGGTTGTGTGATAAGATGGAGTGGTACAGGTTGTGTTGTACAGGTTGTGTGATAAGATGGCGTGGTATAGGTTGTGTGATAAGATGGCGTGGTCCAGGTAGTGTGATATATTTTGTGTGATAAGATGGCGTGGTACAGGTTGTGTGATATAGGTCGTGTGATAAGATGGTGTGGTATTGGTTGTGTGATATAGGTTGTGTGATAAGATGGCGTGGTACAAGTTGTGTGATATAGGTCGTGTGATAAGATGGTGTGATACAGGTTGTGTGGTATAGGTTGTGTGATATGATGGCGTGGTATAGGTTGTGTGATAACATGGCATGGTACAGGTTGTGTGGTATAGGTTGTGTGATCAGATTGTGTGGTATAGGTGTTGTGATAAGATTGTGTGGTACAGGTTGTGTGGTATAGGTTGTGTGACTAAATGGCGTGGTACAGGTTGTGTGGTATAGGTTGTGTGATCAGATGGCATGGTACAGGTTGTGTGGTATAGGTTGTGTGATCAGATTGTGTGGTATAGGTGTTGTGATAAGATTGTGTGGTACAGGTTGTGTGGTATAGGTTGTGTGAAAAGATGGCGTCGTACAGGTTGTGTGGGAAAAGTTGTGTGATAAGATGGCGTGGTATAGGTTGTGTGATAAGATGGCGTGGTACAGGTTGTGTGATAAGATGGCGTGGTATAGGTTGTGTGATAAGATGGCGTGGTACAGGTTGTGTGATAACATGGCGCGGTATAGGTTGTGTGATAAGATTGCGTGGTACAGGTTGTGTGGTATAGGTTGTGTGATAAGATGGCATGGTACAGGTTGTGTGATATAGGTTGTGTGATAAGATGGCGTGGTACAGGTTGTGTGGGAAAAGTTGTGTGATAAGATGGCATGGTATAGATTGTGTGGTATATATTGTGTGATACGATGGTGTGGTATAGATAGTGTGGTATAGGTTGTGTGATAAGATGGCTTGGTATATGTCTTGTGATGTAGGTTGTGTGATAAGATGGCGTGGAACAGGTTGTGTGATATAGGTTGTGTGATAACATGGCGTGGTAAATGTTGTTTGTGATATAGGTTGTGTGATCACATTGTGTGGTATAGGTTGTGTGATAAGATTCTGTGGTACAGGTTGTGTGGTATAGGTTGTGTGATAAGATGGCGTGGTACAGGTTGTGTGATAAGATGGCATGGTCCAGGTTGTGTGGTATAGGTTGTGTGATAAGATGGTGTAGTATAGGTTGTGTGATAAGATGGTGTGGTATAAGGTGTGTGATAAGATGGCGGGGTACAGGTTGTGTGGTATAGGTTGTGTGATAAGATGGTGTTGTACAGGTCGTGTTGTATAGGTTGTGTGATATAGGTTGTGTGATAAGATGGTGTGGTATAGGTTGTGTGATATAGGTTGTGTGATAAGATGGCGTGGTACAGGTTGTGTGGTATAGGTTGTGTGATAAGATGGCGTGGTATAGGTTGTGTGATAAGATGGCGTGGTACAGGTATAGATTGTGTTGTACAGGTTGTGTGATAAGATGGCGTGGTATTTGTCTTGTGATATAGGTTGTGTGATCACATTGTGTGGTATAGGTTGTGTGATAAGATTCTGTGGTACAGGTTGTGTGGAATAGGTTGTGTGATAAGATGACGTGGTACAGGTTGTGTGGTACAGGTTGTGTGATAAGATGGCGTGGTATAGATTGTGTGGTATAGATTGTGTGATAAGATGGTGTGGTATAGATTGTGTGGTATAGGTTGTGTGATAAGATTGTGTGATAAGATGGTGTGGTAGAGGTTGTGTGATAAGATGGCATGGTATAGATTGTGTGGTATAGATTGTGTGATAAGATGGTGTGGTATAGATTGTGTGGTATAGGTTGTGTGATAAGATGGCGTGGTATATGTCTTGTGATATAGGTTGTGTGATAAGATGGCATGGTACAGGTTGTGTGGTACAGGTTGTGTGATAAGATTGCATGGTATAGGTTGTGTGATAGATGGCGTGGTACAGGTTGTGTGATAAAAGTTTTGTGATAAGATTGTGTGGTACAGGTTGTGTGGTATAGGTTGTGTGATAAGATGGCATGGTGGAGGTTGTGTGATAAGGTGGCGTGGTACAGGTTGTGTGATATAGGTTGTGTGATAAGATGGCGTGGTACAGGTTGTGTGATAAGATGGCGTGGTACAGGTTGTGTGATAAGACGGTGTGGTACAGGATGTGTGGTATAGGTTGTGTGATAAGATGGCGTGGTACAGGTTGTGTGATACATTTTGTGTGATAAGATGGCTTGGTACAGGTTGTGGGGTATAGGTTGTGTGATAAGATTGTGTGGTACAGGTTGTGTGATATAGGTCGTGTGATAAGATGGCGTGGTACAGGTTGTGTGGTATAGGTTGTGTGATAAGATGGCGTGGTACAGGATGTGTGGTATAGGTTGTGTGATAAGATGGCGTGGTACAGGTTGTGTGATACATTTTGTGTGATAAGATGGCGTGGTACAGGTTGTGGGGTATAGGTTGTGTGATAAGATTGTGTGGTATAGGTTGTGTGGTAAGATGGCGTGGTATATGTTGTGGGATAAGATGGCGTGGTACAGGTTGTGTGGTATAGGTTGTGTGATAACATGGCGTGGTATAGGTTGTGTGATAAGATGGCGTGGTACAGGTTGTGTGGTATAGGTTTTGTGATAAGATGACGTGGTACAGGTTGTGTGATATAGGTTGTGTGATAAGATGGCGTGGTACAGGTTGTGTGGAATAGGTTGAGTGATAAGATGGCATGGTATAGGTTGTGTGATAAGATGGTGTGGTCCAGGTTGTGTGGTATAGGTTGTGTGATAAGATGGCGAGGTATAGGTTGTGTGATAAGATGGCATGGTACAGGTTGTGTGATATAGGTTGTGTGATAAGATGGCGTGGTACAGGTTGTGTGATATAGGTTGTGTGATAACATGGCATGGTACAGGATGTGTGGTATAGGTTGTGTGATCAGATTGTGTGGTATAGGTGTTGTGATAAGATTGTCTGGTACAAGTTGTGTGGTATAGGTTGTGTGATAAGATGATGTGGTACAGGTTGTGTGATAAGATGGCATGGTACAGGTTGTGTGATATAGGTTGTGTGGCCCAGGTTGTGTGATATAGGTTGTGTGATAAGATGGCATTGTACAGGGTGTGTGGTATAGGTTGTGTGATAAGATGGCGTGGTACAGGTTGTGTGGTATAGGTTGTGTGATAAGATGGCGTGGTATTGGTTGTGTGATAAGATGGCGTGGTACAGGTTGTGTGATATAGGTCGTGTGATAAGATGGTGTGGTATTGGTTGTGTGGTATACGTTGTGTGATAAGATGGCGTGGTACAGGTTGTGTGATATAGGTCGTGTGATAAGATGGTGTGATACAGGTTGTGTGGTATAGGTTGTGTGATAAGATGGCGTGGTATAGGTTGTGTGATAACATGGCATGGTACAGGTTGTGTGGTATAGGTTGTATGATCAGATTGTGTGGTATAGGTGTTGTGATAAGATTGTGTGGTACAGGTTGTGTGGTATAGGTTGTGTGACTAAATGGCGTGGTACAGGTTGTGTGGTATAGGTTGTGTGATCAGATGGCATGGTACAGGTTGTGTGGTATAGGTTGTGTGATCAGATTGTGTGGTATAGGTGTTGTGATAAGATTGTGTGGTACAGGTTGTGTGGTATAGGTTGTGTGAAAAGATGGCGTCGTACAGGTTGTGTGGGAAAAGTTGTGTGATAAGATGGCATGGTATAGATTGTGTGGTATATATTGTGTGATACGATGGTGTGGTATAGATAGTGTGGTATAGGTTGTGTGATAAGATGGCTTGGTATATGTCTTGTGATGTAGGTTGTGTGATAAGATGGCGTGGAACAGGTTGTGTGATATAGGTTGTGTGATAACATGGCGTGGTAAATGTTGTTTGTGATATAGGTTGTGTGATCACATTGTGTGGTATAGGTTGTGTGATAAGATTCTGTGGTACAGGTTGTGTGGTATAGGTTGTGTGATAAGATGGCGTGGTACAGGTTGTGTGATAAGATGGCATGGTCCAGGTTGTGTGGTATAGGTTGTGTGGTAAGATGGTGTAGTATAGGTTGTGTGATAAGATGGTGTGGTATAAGGTGTGTGATAAGATGGCGGGGTACAGGTTGTGTGGTATAGGTTGTGTGATAAGATGGTGTTGTACAGGTCGTGTTGTATAGGTTGTGTGATATAGGTTGTGTGATAAGATGGTGTGGTATAGGTTGTGTGATATAGGTTGTGTGATAAGATGGCGTGGTACAGGTTGTGTGGTATAGGTTGTGTGATAAGATGGCGTGGTATAGGTTGTGTGATAAGATGGCGTGGTACAGGTATAGATTGTGTTGTACAGGTTGTGTGATAAGATGGCGTGGTATTTGTCTTGTGATATAGGTTGTGTGATCACATTGTGTGGTATAGGTTGTGTGATAAGATTCTGTGGTACAGGTTGTGTGGTATAGGTTGTGTGATAAGATGACGTGGTACAGGTTGTGTGGTACAGGTTGTGTGATAAGATGGCGTGGTATAGATTGTGTGGTATAGATTGTGTGATAAGATGGTGTGGTATAGATTGTGTGGTATAGGTTGTGTGATAAGATTGTGTGATAAGATGGTGTGGTAGAGGTTGTGTGATAAGATGGCATGGTATAGATTGTGTGGTATAGATTGTGTGATAAGATGGTGTGGTATAGATTGTGTGGTATAGGTTGTGTGATAAGATGGCGTGGTATATGTCTTGTGATATAGGTTGTGTGATAAGATGGCATGGTACAGGTTGTGTGGTACAGGTTGTGTGATAAGATTGCATGGTATAGGTTGTGTGATAGATGGCGTGGTACAGGTTGTGTGATAAAAGTTTTGTGATAAGATTGTGTGGTACAGGTTGTGTGGTATAGGTTGTGTGATAAGATGGCATGGTGGAGGTTGTGTGATAAGGTGGCGTGGTACAGGTTGTGTGATATAGGTTGTGTGATAAGATGGCGTGGTACAGGTTGTGTGATAAGATGGCGTGGTACAGGTTGTGTGATAAGACGGTGTGGTACAGGATGTGTGGTATAGGTTGTGTGATAAGATGGCGTGGTACAGGTTGTGTGATACATTTTGTGTGATAAGATGGCTTGGTACAGGTTGTGGGGTATAGGTTGTGTGATAAGATTGTGTGGTACAGGTTGTGTGATATAGGTCGTGTGATAAGATGGCGTGGTACAGGTTGTGTGGTATAGGTTGTGTGATAAGATGGCGTGGTACAGGATGTGTGGTATAGGTTGTGTGATAAGATGGCGTGGTACAGGTTGTGTGATACATTTTGTGTGATAAGATGGCGTGGTACAGGTTGTGGGGTATAGGTTGTGTGATAAGATTGTGTGGTATAGGTTGTGTGGTAAGATGGCGTGGTATAGGTTGTGGGATAAGATGGCGTGGTACAGGTTGTGTGGTATAGGTTGTGTGATAACATGGCGTGGTATAGGTTGTGTGATAAGATGGCGTGGTACAGGTTGTGTGGTATAGGTTTTGTGATAAGATGACGTGGTACAGGTTGTGTGATATAGGTTGTGTGATAAGATGGCGTGGTACAGGTTGTGTGGAATAGGTTGAGTGATAAGATGGCATGGTATAGGTTGTGTGATAAGATGGTGTGGTCCAGGTTGTGTGGTATAGGTTGTGTGATAAGATGGCGAGGTATAGGTTGTGTGATAAGATGGCATGGTACAGGTTGTGTGATATAGGTTGTGTGATAAGATGGCGTGGTACAGGTTGTGTGATATAGGTTGTGTGATAACATGGCATGGTACAGGATGTGTGGTATAGGTTGTGTGATCAGATTGTGTGGTATAGGTGTTGTGATAAGATTGTCTGGTACAAGTTGTGTGGTATAGGTTGTGTGATAAGATGATGTGGTACAGGTTGTGTGATAAGATGGCATGGTACAGGTTGTGTGATATAGGTTGTGTGGCCCAGGTTGTGTGATATAGGTTGTGTGATAAGATGGCATTGTACAGGGTGTGTGGTATAGGTTGTGTGATAAGATGGCGTGGTACAGGTTGTGTGGTATAGGTTGTGTGATAAGATGGCGTGGTATTGGTTGTGTGATAAGATGGCGTGGTACAGGTTGTGTGATATAGGTCGTGTGATAAGATGGCGTGGTACAGGTTGTGTGATATAGGTTGTGTGATAAGATGGCGTGGTACAGGTTGTGTGGTATAGGTTTTGTGATAAGATGACGTGGTACAGGTTGTGTGATATAGGTTGTGTGATAAGATGGCGTGGTACAGGTTGTGTGGAATAGGTTGAGTGATAAGATGGCATGGTATAGGTTGTGTGATAAGATGGTGTGGTCCAGGTTGTGTGGTATAGGTTGTGTGATAAGATGGCGAGGTATAGGTTGTGTGATAAGATGGCATGGTACAGGTTGTGTGATATAGGTTGTGTGATAAGATGGCGTGGTACAGGTTGTGTGATATAGGTTGTGTGATAACATGGCATGGTACAGGATGTGTGGTATAGGTTGTGTGATCAGATTGTGTGGTATAGGTGTTGTGATAAGATTGTCTGGTACAAGTTGTGTGGTATAGGTTGTGTGATAAGATGATGTGGTACAGGTTGTGTGATAAGATGGCATGGTACAGGTTGTGTGATATAGGTTGTGTGGCCCAGGTTGTGTGATATAGGTTGTGTGATAAGATGGCATTGTACAGGGTGTGTGGTATAGGTTGTGTGATAAGATGGCGTGGTACAGGTTGTGTGGTATAGGTTGTGTGATAAGATGGCGTGGTATTGGTTGTGTGATAAGATGGCGTGGTACAGGTTGTGTGATATAGGTCGTGTGATAAGATGGTGTGGTATTGGTTGTGTGGTATACGTTGTGTGATAAGATGGCGTGGTACAGGTTGTGTGATATAGGTCGTGTGATAAGATGGTGTGATACAGGTTGTGTGGTATAGGTTGTGTGATAAGATGGCGTGGTATAGGTTGTGTGATAACATGGCATGGTACAGGTTGTGTGGTATAGGTTGTATGCTCAGATTGTGTGGTATAGGTGTTGTGATAAGATTGTGTGGTACAGGTTGTGTGGTATAGGTTGTGTGACTAAATGGCGTGGTACAGGTTGTGTGGTATAGGTTGTGTGATCAGATGGCATGGTACAGGTTGTGTGGTATAGGTTGTGTGATCAGATTGTGTGGTATAGGTGTTGTGATAAGATTGTGTGGTACAGGTTGTGTGGTATAGGTTGTGTGAAAAGATGGCGTCGTACAGGTTGTGTGGGAAAAGTTGTGTGATAAGATGGTGTGGTATTGGTTGTGTGGTATACGTTGTGTGATAAGATGGCGTGGTACAGGTTGTGTGATATAGGTCGTGTGATAAGATGGTGTGATACAGGTTGTGTGGTAAGATGGCATGGTACAGGTTGTGTGATATAGGTTGTGTGGCCCAGGTTGTGTGATATAGGTTGTGTGATAAGATGGCATTGTACAGGGTGTGTGGTATAGGTTGTGTGATAAGATGGCGTGGTACAGGTTGTGTGGTATAGGTTGTGTGATAAGATGGCGTGGTATTGGTTGTGTGATAAGATGGCGTGGTACAGGTTGTGTGATATAGGTCGTGTGATAAGATGGTGTGGTATTGGTTGTGTGGTATACGTTGTGTGATAAGATGGCGTGGTACAGGTTGTGTGATATAGGTCGTGTGATAAGATGGTGTGATACAGGTTGTGTGGTATAGGTTGTGTGATAAGATGGCGTGGTATAGGTTGTGTGATAACATGGCATGGTACAGGTTGTGTGGTATAGGTTGTATGATCAGATTGTGTGGTATAGGTGTTGTGATAAGATTGTGTGGTACAGGTTGTGTGGTATAGGTTGTGTGACTAAATGGCGTGGTACAGGTTGTGTGGTATAGGTTGTGTGATCAGATGGCATGGTACAGGTTGTGTGGTATAGGTTGTGTGATCAGATTGTGTGGTATAGGTGTTGTGATAAGATTGTGTGGTACAGGTTGTGTGGTATAGGTTGTGTGAAAAGATGGCGTCGTACAGGTTGTGTGGGAAAAGTTGTGTGATAAGATGGTGTGGTATTGGTTGTGTGGTATACGTTGTGTGATAAGATGGCGTGGTACAGGTTGTGTGATATAGGTCGTGTGATAAGATGGTGTGATACAGGTTGTGTGGTAAGATGGCATGGTACAGGTTGTGTGATATAGGTTGTGTGGCCCAGGTTGTGTGATATAGGTTGTGTGATAAGATGGCATTGTACAGGGTGTGTGGTATAGGTTGTGTGATAAGATGGCGTGGTACAGGTTGTGTGGTATAGGTTGTGTGATAAGATGGCGTGGTATTGGTTGTGTGATAAGATGGCGTGGTACAGGTTGTGTGATATAGGTCGTGTGATAAGATGGTGTGGTATTGGTTGTGTGGTATACGTTGTGTGATAAGATGGCGTGGTACAGGTTGTGTGATATAGGTCGTGTGATAAGATGGTGTGATACAGGTTGTGTGGTATAGGTTGTGTGATAAGATGGCGTGGTATAGGTTGTGTGATAACATGGCATGGTACAGGTTGTGTGGTATAGGTTGTATGATCAGATTGTGTGGTATAGGTGTTGTGATAAGATTGTGTGGTACAGGTTGTGTGGTATAGGTTGTGTGACTAAATGGCGTGGTACAGGTTGTGTGGTATAGGTTGTGTGATCAGATGGCATGGTACAGGTTGTGTGGTATAGGTTGTGTGATCAGATTGTGTGGTATAGGTGTTGTGATAAGATTGTGTGGTACAGGTTGTGTGGTATAGGTTGTGTGAAAAGATGGCGTCGTACAGGTTGTGTGGGAAAAGTTGTGTGATAAGATGGCGTGGTATAGGTTGTGTGATAAGATGGCGTGGTATAGGTTGTGTGATAAGATGGCGTGGTATAGGTTGTGTGATAAGATGGCGTGGTACAGGTTGTGTGATAACATGGCGCGGTATAGGTTGTGTGATAAGATTGCGTGGTACAGGTTGTGTGGTATAGGTTGTGTGATAAGATGGCATGGTACAGGTTGTGTGATATAGGTTGTGTGATAAGATGGCGTGGTACAGGTTGTGTGGGAAAAGTTGTGTGATAAGATGGCATGGTATAGATTGTGTGGTATATATTGTGTGATACGATGGTGTGGTATAGATAGTGTGGTATAGGTTGTGTAATAAGATGGCTTGGTATATGTCTTGTGATGTAGGTTGTGTGATAAGATGGCGTGGAACAGGTTGTGTGATATAGGTTGTGTGATAACATGGCGTGGTAAATGTTGTTTGTGATATAGGTTGTGTGATCACATTGTGTGGTATAGGTTGTGTGATAAGATTCTGTGGTACAGGTTGTGTGGTATAGGTTGTGTGATAAGATGGCGTGGTACAGGTTGTGTGATAAGATGGCATGGTCCAGGTTGTGTGGTATAGGTTGTGTGATAAGATGGTGTGGTATAGGTTGTGTGATAAGATGGTTTGGTATAAGGTGTGTGATAAGATGGCGGGGTACAGGTTGTGTGGTATAGGTTGTGTGATAAGATGGTGTTGTACAGGTCGTGTTGTATAGGTTGTGTGATATAGGTTGTGTGATAAGATGGTGTGGTATAGGTTGTGTGATATAGGTTGTGTGATAAGATGGCGTGGTACAGGTTGTGTGGTATAGGTTGTGTGATAAGATGGCGTGGTATAGGTTGTGTGATAAGATGGCGTGGTACAGGTATAGATTGTGTTGTACAGGTTGTGTGATAAGATGGCGTGGTATTTGTCTTGTGATATAGGGTATGTGATAAGATGGTGTGGTACAGGTTGTGTGATAAGATGGCATGGTATAGGTTGGGTGATAAGATGGCGTGGTACAGGTTGTGTTGTACAGGTTGTGTGATAAGATGGTGTGGTATAGGTTGTGTGATAAGATTGCGTGGTACAGGTTGTGTGGTATAGGTTGTCTGATAAGATGGCATGGTACAGGTTGTGTGATATAGGTTGTGTGAATAGATGGCGTGGTACAGGTTGTGTGGAATAGGTTGAGTGATAAGATGGCGTGTTATAGGTTGTGTGATAAGATGGTGTGGTCCAGGTTGTGTGATATAGGTTGTGTGAAAAGATGGCGTGGTACAGGTTGTGCGGTATAGGTTGTGTGATAAGATGCCGTGGTACAGGTTGTGTGATATAGGTCGTGTGATAAGATGGTGTGGTACAGGTTGTGTGGTATAGGTTGTGTGATAAGATGGCGTGGTACAGGTTGTGTGGTATAGGTTGTGTGATCAGACTGTGTGGTATAGGTGTTGTGATAGGATTGTGTGGTACAGGTTGTGTGGTATAGGTTGTGTGATAAGATGTTGTGTTATAGGTTGTGTGATAAGATGGCATGGTATAGATTGTGTGGTATAGATTGTTTGATAAGATGGTGTGGTATAGATAGTGTGGTCAGGAAGGTTGTGTGGTATAGGTTGTGTGATAAGATGGTGTGGTATAGGTTGTGTGATAAGATGGCATGGTATAGATTGTGTGATAAGATGGTGTGGTATAGATAGTGTGGTCAGGAAGGTTGTGTGTTATAGGTTGTGTGATAAGATGACATGGTATAGGTTGTGTGATAAGATGGTGTGGTATAGATTGTGTGGTATAGATTGTGTGGTATAGATAGTGTGATAAATGGTGTGGTATAGGTTGTGTGGTATAGGTTGTGTGATAAGATGGTGTGGTACAGGTTGTATGATATAGGTTGTGTGATAAGATGGCATGGTATAGATTGTGTGATAAGATGGTGTGGTATAGATAATGTGGTCAGGAAGGTTGTGTGGTATAGGTTGTGTGATAAGATGGTGTGGTATACGTTGTGTGATAAGATGGCATGGTATAGATTGTGTGATAAGATGGTGTGTTATAGGTTGTGTGATAAGATGGCGTGGTACAGGTTTTGTGGTATAGGATGTGTGATAAGATGGCATGGTATAGATTGTGTGGTATAGATTGTGTGATAAGACTGTGTGGTATAGATAGTGTGGTATAAGTTGTGTGATAAGATGGCGTGGTATAGGTTGTGTGATAAGATGGCGTGGTACAGGTTGTGTTGTACAGGTTGTGTGATAAGATGGCGTGGTATAGGTTGTGTGATAAGATGGCGTGGTACAGGTTGTGTTGTACAGGTTGTGTGAAAAGATGGCGTGGTATAGGTTTTGTGATATAGATTGTGTGATAAGATGGCATGGTATATGTCTTGTGATATAGGTTGTGTGATAAGATGGTGTGGCCCAGGTTGTGTGATATAGGTTGTGTGATAAGATGGCGTTGTACAGGGTGTGTGGTATAGGTTGTGTGATAAGATGGCGTGGTACAGATTGTGTGGTATAGGTTGTGTGATAAGATGGCGTGGTACAGGTTGTGTGGTATAGGTTGTGTGATAAGATGGCATGGTATAGGTTGTGTGATAAGATGGCATGGTATAAGTTGTGTGATAAGATGGCGTTGTATAGGTTGTGTGATAAGATGGCATGGTATAGGTTGTGTGATAAGATGGCATGGTATAGGTTGTGTGATAAGATGGCATGGTATAGATAGTGTGGTATTGGTTGTGTGATAAGATGGCGTGGTACAGGTTGTGTGATAAGATGGCATGGTATAAGATTGTGTGGTACAGGTTGTGTGATATAGGTCGTGTGATAAGATGGTGTGGTATTGGTTGTGTGGTATAGGTTGTGTGATAAGATGGCATGGTATAGATAGTGTGGTATAAGTTGTGTGATAAGATGGCGTGGTACAGATTGTGTGGTATAGGTTGTGTGATAAGATGGCGTGGTACAGGTTGTGTGGTATAGGTTGTGTGATAAGATGGCATGGTATAGGTTGTGTGATAAGATGGCATGGTATAAGTTGTGTGATAAGATGGCGTTGTATAGGTTGTGTGATAAGATGGCATGGTATAGGTTGTGTGATAAGATGGCATGGTATAGGTTGTGTGATAAGATGGCATGGTATAGATAGTGTGGTATTGGTTGTGTGATAAGATGGCGTGGTACAGGTTGTGTGATAAGATGGCATGGTATAAGATTGTGTGGTACAGGTTGTGTGATATAGGTCGTGTGATAAGATGGTGTGGTATTGGTTGTGTGGTATAGGTTGTGTGATAAGATGGCATGGTATAGATAGTGTGGTATAAGTTGTGTGATAAGATGGCGTGGTACAGGTTGTGTGATAAGATGGCATGGTATAAGATTGTGTGGTACAGGTTGTGTGATATAGGTCGTGTGATAAGATGGTGTGGTATTGGTTGTGTGATAAGATGGTGTGGTACAGGATGTGTGGAATAGGCTGTGTGATAAGATGGCGTGGTACAGGTTGTGTGGTATAGGTTGTGTTATAAGATGGCGTGGTATAGGTTGTGTGATAAGATGGTGTGGTACAGGTTGTGTGGTATAGGTTGTGTGATAAGATGGCATGGTGTAGGTTGTGTAATAAGGTGGGCATGGTATAGGTTGTGTGATAAGATGGTGTGGTACAGGATGTGTGGTATAGGTTGTGTGATAAGATGGCGTGGTACAGGTTGTGTGATACATTTTGTGTGATAAGATGGCGTGGTACAGGTTGTGGGGTATAGGTTGTGTGATAAGATGGCGTGGTACAGGTTGTGTGGTATAGGTTGTGTGATAAGATGGCGTGGTACAGGTTGTGTGATATAGGTTGTGTGATAAGATGGCGTGGTACAGGTTGTGTGGAATAGGTTGAGTGATAAGATGGCGTGGTATAGGTTGTGTGATAAGATGGTGGTCCAGGTTGTGTGATATAGGTTATGTGAAAAGATGGCGTGGTACAGATTGTGCGGTATAGGTTGTGTGATAAGATGACGTGGTGCATGTTGTGTGGTATAGGTTGTGTGATAAGATGCCGTGGTACAGGTTGTGTGATAAGGTGGCGTGGTACAGGTTGTGTGATATAGGTTGTGTGATAAGATGGCGTGGTACAGGTTGTGTGATAAGATGGAGTGGTACAGGTTGTGTGATAAGATGGTGTGGTACAGGATGTGTGGTATAGGTTGTGTGATAAGATTGTGTGGTATAGGTTGTGTGATAAGATGGCATGGTGTAGGTTGTGTGATAAGGTGGCGTGGTACAGGTTGTGTTATGTAGGTTGTGTGATAAGATGGCATGGTACAGGTTGTGTGGTATAGGTTGTGTTATAAGATGGCGTGGTATAGGTTGTGTGATAAGATGGTGTGGTACAGGATGTGTGGTATAGGTTGTGTGATAAGATGGTGTGGTACAGGTTGTGTGGTACATTTTGTGTGATAAGATTGTGTGGTACAGGTTGTGTGGTATAGGTTGTGTGGTATAGGTTGTGTGGTAAGATGGCGTGGTATAGGTTGTGGGATAAGATGGCATGGTACAGTTTGTGTGGTATAGATTGTGTGATAACATGGTGTGGTATAGGTTGTGTGATAAGATGGCGTGGTGGAGGTTTTGTGATAAGGTGGCGTGGTACAGGTTGTGTGATATAGGTTGTGTGATAAGATGGCGTGGTACAGGTTGTGTGATAAGATGGAGTGGTACAGGTTGTGTGATAAGATGGTGTGGTACAGGATGTGTGGTATAGGTTGTGTGATAAGATTGTGTGGTATAGGTTGTTTGATAAGATGGTGTGGTATAGATAGTGTGGTCAGGAAGGTTGTGTGGTATAGGTTGTGTGATAAGATGGTGTGGTATAGGTTGTGTGATAAGATGGCATGGTATAGATTGTGTGATAAGATGGTGTGGTATAGATAGTGTGGTCAGGAAGGTTGTGTGTTATAGGTTGTGTGATAAGATGACATGGTATAGGTTGTGTGATAAGATGGTGTGGTATAGATTGTGTGGTATAGATTGTGTGGTATAGATAGTGTGATAAATGGTGTGGTATAGGTTGTGTGGTATAGGTTGTGTGATAAGATGGTGTGGTACAGGTTGTATGATATAGGTTGTGTGATAAGATGGCATGGTATAGATTGTGTGATAAGATGGTGTGGTATAGATAATGTGGTCAGGAAGGTTGTGTGGTATAGGTTGTGTGATAAGATGGTGTGGTATACGTTGTGTGATAAGATGGCATGGTATAGATTGTGTGATAAGATGGTGTGTTATAGGTTGTGTGATAAGATGGCGTGGTACAGGTTTTGTGGTATAGGATGTGTGATAAGATGGCATGGTATAGATTGTGTGGTATAGATTGTGTGATAAGACTGTGTGGTATAGATAGTGTGGTATAAGTTGTGTGATAAGATGGCGTGGTATAGGTTGTGTGATAAGATGGCGTGGTACAGGTTGTGTTGTACAGGTTGTGTGATAAGATGGCGTGGTATAGGTTGTGTGATAAGATGGCGTGGTACAGGTTGTGTTGTACAGGTTGTGTGAAAAGATGGCGTGGTATAGGTTTTGTGATATAGATTGTGTGATAAGATGGCATGGTATATGTCTTGTGATATAGGTTGTGTGATAAGATGGTGTGGCCCAGGTTGTGTGATATAGGTTGTGTGATAAGATGGCGTTGTACAGGGTGTGTGGTATAGGTTGTGTGATAAGATGGCGTGGTACAGATTGTGTGGTATAGGTTGTGTGATAAGATGGCGTGGTACAGGTTGTGTGGTATAGGTTGTGTGATAAGATGGCATGGTATAGGTTGTGTGATAAGATGGCATGGTATAAGTTGTGTGATAAGATGGCGTTGTATAGGTTGTGTGATAAGATGGCATGGTATAGGTTGTGTGATAAGATGGCATGGTATAGGTTGTGTGATAAGATGGCATGGTATAGATAGTGTGGTATTGGTTGTGTGATAAGATGGCGTGGTACAGGTTGTGTGATAAGATGGCATGGTATAAGATTGTGTGGTACAGGTTGTGTGATATAGGTCGTGTGATAAGATGGTGTGGTATTGGTTGTGTGGTATAGGTTGTGTGATAAGATGGCATGGTATAGATAGTGTGGTATAAGTTGTGTGATAAGATGGCGTGGTACAGATTGTGTGGTATAGGTTGTGTGATAAGATGGCGTGGTACAGGTTGTGTGGTATAGGTTGTGTGATAAGATGGCATGGTATAGGTTGTGTGATAAGATGGCATGGTATAAGTTGTGTGATAAGATGGCGTTGTATAGGTTGTGTGATAAGATGGCATGGTATAGGTTGTGTGATAAGATGGCATGGTATAGGTTGTGTGATAAGATGGCATGGTATAGATAGTGTGGTATTGGTTGTGTGATAAGATGGCGTGGTACAGGTTGTGTGATAAGATGGCATGGTATAAGATTGTGTGGTACAGGTTGTGTGATATAGGTCGTGTGATAAGATGGTGTGGTATTGGTTGTGTGGTATAGGTTGTGTGATAAGATGGCATGGTATAGATAGTGTGGTATAAGTTGTGTGATAAGATGGCGTGGTACAGGTTGTGTGATAAGATGGCATGGTATAAGATTGTGTGGTACAGGTTGTGTGATATAGGTCGTGTGATAAGATGGTGTGGTATTGGTTGTGTGATAAGATGGTGTGGTACAGGATGTGTGGAATAGGCTGTGTGATAAGATGGCGTGGTACAGGTTGTGTGGTATAGGTTGTGTTATAAGATGGCGTGGTATAGGTTGTGTGATAAGATGGTGTGGTACAGGTTGTGTGGTATAGGTTGTGTGATAAGATGGCATGGTGTAGGTTGTGTAATAAGGTGGGCATGGTATAGGTTGTGTGATAAGATGGTGTGGTACAGGATGTGTGGTATAGGTTGTGTGATAAGATGGCGTGGTACAGGTTGTGTGATACATTTTGTGTGATAAGATGGCGTGGTACAGGTTGTGGGGTATAGGTTGTGTGATAAGATGGCGTGGTACAGGTTGTGTGGTATAGGTTGTGTGATAAGATGGCGTGGTACAGGTTGTGTGATATAGGTTGTGTGATAAGATGGCGTGGTACAGGTTGTGTGGAATAGGTTGAGTGATAAGATGGCGTGGTATAGGTTGTGTGATAAGATGGTGGTCCAGGTTGTGTGATATAGGTTATGTGAAAAGATGGCGTGGTACAGATTGTGCGGTATAGGTTGTGTGATAAGATGACGTGGTGCATGTTGTGTGGTATAGGTTGTGTGATAAGATGCCGTGGTACAGGTTGTGTGATAAGGTGGCGTGGTACAGGTTGTGTGATATAGGTTGTGTGATAAGATGGCGTGGTACAGGTTGTGTGATAAGATGGAGTGGTACAGGTTGTGTGATAAGATGGTGTGGTACAGGATGTGTGGTATAGGTTGTGTGATAAGATTGTGTGGTATAGGTTGTGTGATAAGATGGCATGGTGTAGGTTGTGTGATAAGGTGGCGTGGTACAGGTTGTGTTATGTAGGTTGTGTGATAAGATGGCATGGTACAGGTTGTGTGGTATAGGTTGTGTTATAAGATGGCGTGGTATAGGTTGTGTGATAAGATGGTGTGGTACAGGATGTGTGGTATAGGTTGTGTGATAAGATGGTGTGGTACAGGTTGTGTGGTACATTTTGTGTGATAAGATTGTGTGGTACAGGTTGTGTGGTATAGGTTGTGTGGTATAGGTTGTGTGGTAAGATGGCGTGGTATAGGTTGTGGGATAAGATGGCATGGTACAGTTGTGTGGTATAGATTGTGTGATAACATGGTGTGGTATAGGTTGTGTGATAAGATGGCGTGGTGGAGGTTTTGTGATAAGGTGGCGTGGTACAGGTTGTGTGATATAGGTTGTGTGATAAGATGGCGTGGTACAGGTTGTGTGATAAGATGGAGTGGTACAGGTTGTGTGATAAGATGGTGTGGTACAGGATGTGTGGTATAGGTTGTGTGATAAGATTGTGTGGTATAGGTTGTGTGATAAGATGGCATGGTGTAGGTTGTGTGATAAGGTGGCGTGGTACAGGTTGTGTTGTGTAGGTTGTGTGATAAGATGGCATGGTACAGGTTGTGTGGTATAGGTTGTGTTATAAGATGGCGTGGTATAGGTTGTGTGATAAGATGGTGTGGTACAGGATGTGTGGTATAGGTTGTGTGATAAGATGGCGTGGTACAGGTTGTGTGGTACATTTTGTGTGATAAGATTGTGTGGTACAGGTTGTGTGGTATAGGTTGTGTGGTATAGGTTGTGTGGTAAGATGGCGTGGTATAGGTTGTGGGATAAGATGGCGTGGTACAGTTTGTGTGGTATAGATTGTGTGATAACATGGTGTGGTATAGGTTGTGTGATAAGATGGCGTGGTACAGGTTGTGTGGTATAGGTTTTGTGATAAGATGGCGTGTCACAGGTTGTGTGATATAGGTTGTGTGATAAGATGGCGTGGTACAGGTTGTGTGGAATAGGTTGACTGATAAGATGGCGTGGTATAGGTTGTGTGATAAGATGGTGTGGTACAGGTTGTGTGATATAGGTTGTGTGATAAGATGGCGTGGTACAGGTTGTGTGATAACATGGCATGGTACAGGTTGTGTGGTATAGGTTGTGTGATCAGATTGTGTGGTATAGGTGTTGTGATAAGATTGTCTGGTACAAGTTGTGTGGTATAGGTTGTGTGATAAGATGGTGTGGTACAGTTTGTGTGGTACAGGTTGTGTGATAAGATGGCATTGTATAGGTTGTGTGATATAGATTGTGTGATAAGATGGCATGGTATAGATAGTGTGGTATAAGTTGTGTGATAAGATGGCGTGGTACAGGTTGTGTGGTATAGGTTGTGTGATAAGATGGCATGGTATAGATAGTGTGGTATAAGTTGTGTGATAAGATGGCGTGGTATAGGTTGTGTGATAAGATGGCATGGTATAGGTTGTGTGATAAATGGCATGGTATAGATAGTGTGGTATAAGTTGTGTGATAAGATGGCGTGGTATAGGTTGTGTGATAAGATGGCATGGTATAGGTTGTGTGATAAGATGGCGTGGTACAGGTTGTGTGATAACATGGCATGGTACAGGTTGTGTGGTATAGGTTGTGTGATCAGATTGTTTGGTATAGGTGTTGTGATAAGATTGTCTGGTACAAGTTGTGTGGTATAGGTTGTTTGATAAGATGGTGTGGTACAGTTTGTGTGGTACAGGTTGTGTGATAAGATGGCGTTGTATAGGTTGTGTGATATAGATTGTGTGATAAGATGGCATGGTATAGATAGTGTGGTATAAGTTGTGTGATAAGATGGCGTGGTACAGGTTGTGTGGTATAGGTTGTGTGATAAGATGGCATGGTATAGATAGTGTGGTATAAGTTGTGTGATAAGATGGCGTGGTATAGGTTGTGTGATAAGATGGCATGGTATAGGTTGTGTGATAAATGGCATGGTATAGATAGTGTGGTATAAGTTGTGTGATAAGATGGCGTGGTATAGGTTGTGTGATAAGATGGCATGGTATAGGTTGTGTGATAAGATGGCATGGTATAGGTTGTGTGATAAGATGGCATGGTATAGATAGTGTGGTATTGGTTGTGTGATAAGATTGCGTGGTACAGGTTGTGTGATAAGATGGCATGGTATAGATAGTGTGGTATAAGTTGTGTGATAAGATGGCGTGGTACAGGTTGTGTGATAACATGGCGTGGTACAGGTTGTGTGATAAGATGGCATGGTGTAAGATCGTGTGGTACAGGTTGTGTGATAAGATGGCGTGGTACAGGTTGTGTGGTATAGGTTGTGTTATAAGATGGCGTGGTATAGGTTGTGTGATAAGATGGTGTGGTACAGGTTGTGTGGTATAGGTTGTGTGATAAGATGGCATGGTGTAGGTTGTGTAATAAGGTGGCATGGTATAGGTTGTGTGATAAGATGGTGTGGTACAGGATGTGTGGTATAGGTTGTGTGATAAGATGGCGTGGTACAGGTTGTGTGATACATTTTGTGTGATAAGATGGCGTGGTACAGGTTGTGGGATAAGATGGCGTGGTACAGTTTGTGTGGTATAGATTGTGTGATAACATGGTGTGGTATAGGTTGTGTGATAAGATGGCGTGGTACAGGTTGTGTGGTATAGGTTTTGTGATAAGATGGCGTGGTACAGGTTGTGTGATATAGGTTGTGTGATAAGATGGCGTGGTACAGGTTGTGTGGAATAGGTTGACTGATAAGATGGCGTGGTATAGGTTGTGTGATAAGATGGTGTGGTCCAGGTTGTGTGGTATAGGTTGTGTGATAAGATGGCGTGGTATAGGTTGTGTGATAAGATGGTGTGGTACAGGTTGTGTGATATAGGTTGTGTGATAAGATGGCATGGTACAGGTTGTGTGATAACATGGCATGGTACAGGTTGTGTGGTATAGGTTGTGTGATCAGATTGTGTGGTATAGGTGTTGTGATAAGATTGTCTGGTACAAGTTGTGTGGTATAGGTTGTGTGATAAGATGGTGTGGTACAGTTTGTGTGGTACAGGTTGTGTGATAAGATGGCGTTGTATAGGTTGTGTGATATAGATTGTGTGATAAGATGGCATGGTATAGATAGTGTGGTATAAGTTGTGTGATAAGATGGCGTGGTACAGGTTGTGTGGTATAGGTTGTGTGATAAGATGGCATGGTATAGATAGTGTGGTATAAGTTGTGTGATAAGATGGCGTGGTATAGGTTGTGTGATAAGATGGCATGGTATAGGTTGTGTGATAAGATGGCATGGTATAGATAGTGTGGTATAAGTTGTGTGATAAGATGGCGTGGTATAGGTTATGTGATAAGATGGCATGGTATAGGTTGTGTGATAAGATGGCATGGTATAGGTTGTGTGATAAGATGGCATGGTATAGATAGTGTGGTATTGGTTGTGTGATAAGATTGCGTGGTACAGGTTGTGTGATAAGATGGCATGGTATAGATAGTGTGGTATAAGTTGTGTGATAAGATGGCGTGGTACAGGTTGTGTGATAAGATGGCATGGTGTAAGATTGTGTGGTACAGGTTGTGTGATAAGATGGCGTGGTACAGGTTGTGTGGTATAGGTTGTGTTATAAGATGGCGTGGTATAGGTTGTGTGAAAAGATGGTGTGGTACAGGTTGTGTGGTATAGGTTGTGTGATAAGATGGCATGGTGTAGGTTGTGTAATAAGGTGGCATGGTATAGGTTGTGTGATAAGATGGTGTGGTACAGGATGTGTGGTATAGGTTGTGTGATAAGATGGCGTGGTACAGGTTGTGTGATACATTTTGTGTGATAAGATGGCGTGGTACAGGGTGTGGGGTATAGGTTGTGTGATAAGATGGCGTGGTACAGGTTGTGTGGTATAGGTTGTGTGATAAGATGGTGTGGTACAGGTTGTGTGATATAGGTTGTGTGATAAGATGGCGTGGTACAGGTTGTGTGGAATAGGTTGAGTGATAAGATGGTGTGTTATAGGTTGTGTGATAAGATGGCGTGGTACATGTTGTGTGGTATAGGTTGTGTGATAAGATGGCATGGTACAGGTTGTGTTTTATAGGTTGTGTGGCCCAGGTTGTGTGATATAGGTTGTGTGATAAGATGGCGTTGTACAGGGTGTGTTGTATAGGTTGTGTGATAAGATGGCGTGGTACAGATTGTGTGGTATAGGTTGTGTGATAAGATGGCATGGTATAGATTGTGTGGTATAGATGGGTGATAAGATGGTGTGGTATTGGTTGTGTGATAAGATGGCATGGTATAGATAGTGTGGTATAAGTTGTGTGATAAGATGGCGTGGTACAGGTTGTGTGATATAAGTCGTGTGATAAGATGGTGTGGTATTGGTTGTGTGGTATAGGTTGTGTGATAAGATGGTGTGGTATAGGTTGTGTGACAACATGGCATGGTACAGGTTGTGTGGTATAGGTTGTGTGATAAGATGGTGTGGTATTGGTTGTGTGGTATAGGTTGTGTGATAAGATGGCGTGGTACAGGTTGTGTGATATAGGTCGTGTGATAAGATGGCATGGTATAGATTGTGTGGTATAGATTGTGTGATAAGATTGTGTGGTATAGGTTGTGTGGTATAGGTTGTGTGGTATAGGTTGTGTGACTAAATGGCGTGGTACAGGTTGTGTGGGAAAAGTTGTGTGATAAGATGGCATGGTATAGATTGTGTGGTATATATTGTGTGATACGATGGTGTGGTATAGATAGTGTGGTATAGGTTGTGTGATAAGATGGCGTGGTATAGGTTGTGTGATATAGGTTGTGTGATTAGATGGTGTGATACAGGTTGTGTGGTATAGGTTGTGTGATAAGATGGCGTGGTACAGGTTGTGTGGTATAGGTTGTGTGATACGATGGCGTTGTATAGGTTGTGTGATATAGATTGTGTGATAAAATGGTGTGATACAGGTTGTGTGGTATATGTTGTGTGATAAGATGGCGTGGTATAGGTTGTGTGATAAGATGGTGTGGCCCAGGTTGTGTGATATAGGTTGTGTGATAAGATGGCGTTGTACAGTGTGTGTGGTATAGGTTGTGTGATAAGATGGCGTGGTGCAGGTTGTGTGATAACATGGCATGGTACAGGTTGTGTGGTATAGGTTGTGTGATCAGATTGTGTGGTATAGGTGTTGTGATAAGATAGTGTGGTACAGGTTGTGTGGTATAGGTTGTGTGATAAGATGTTGTGTTATAGGTTGTGTGATAAGATGGCATGGTATAGATTGTTTGGTATAGATTGTGTGATAAGATGGTGTGGTATAGATAGTGTGGTCAGGAAGGTTGTGTGGTATAGGTTGTGTGATCAGATTGTGTGGTATAGGTGTTGTGATAAGATAGTGTGGTACAGGTTGTGTGGTATAGGTTGTGTGATAAGATGTTGTGTTATAGGTTGTGTGATAAGATGGCATGGTATAGATTGTGTGGTATAGATTGTGTGATAAGATGGTGTGGTATAGATAGTGTGGTCAGGAAGGTTGTGTGGTATAGGTTGTGTGATAAGATGGTGTGGTATAGGTTGTGTGATAAGATTGTGTGGTATAGGTTGTGTGATAAGATGGCATGGTGTAGGTTGTGTGATAAGGTGGCGTGGTACAGGTTGTGTTGTGTAGGTTGTGTGATAAGATGGCATGGTACAGGTTGTGTGGTATAGGTTGTGTTATAAGATGGCGTGGTATAGGTTGTGTGATAAGATGGTGTGGTACAGGATGTGTGGTATAGGTTGTGTGATAAGATGGCGTGGTACAGGTTGTGTGGTACATTTTGTGTGATAAGATTGTGTGGTACAGGTTGTGTGGTATAGGTTGTGTGGTATAGGTTGTGTGGTAAGATGGCGTGGTATAGGTTGTGGGATAAGATGGCGTGGTACAGTTTGTGTGGTATAGATTGTGTGATAACATGGTGGTATAGGTTGTGTGATAAGATGGCGTGGTACAGGTTGTGTGGTATAGGTTTTGTGATAAGATGGCGTGGTACAGGTTGTGTGATATAGGTTGTGTGATAAGATGGCGTGGTACAGGTTGTGTGGAATAGGTTGACTGATAAGATGGCATGGTATAGGTTGTGTGATAAGATGGTGTGGTCCAGGTTGTGTGGTATAGGTTGTGTGATAAGATGGCGTGGTATAGGTTGTGTGATAAGATGGTGTGGTACAGGTTGTGTGATATAGGTTGTGTGATAAGATGGCGTGGTACAGGTTGTGTGATAACATGGCATGGTACAGGTTGTGTGGTATAGGTTGTGTGATCAGATTGTGTGGTATAGGTGTTGTGATAAGATTGTCTGGTACAAGTTGTGTGGTATAGGTTGTGTGATAAGATGGTGTGGTACAGTTTGTGTGGTACAGGTTGTGTGATAAGATGGCGTTGTATAGGTTGTGTGATATAGATTGTGTGATAAGATGGCATGGTATAGATAGTGTGGTATAAGTTGTGTGATAAGATGGCGTGGTACAGGTTGTGTGGTATAGGTTGTGTGATAAGATGGCATGGTATAGATAGTGTGGTATAAGTTGTGTGATAAGATGGCGTGGTACAGGTTGTGTGATATAAGTCGTGTGATAAGATGGTGTGGTATTGGTTGTGTGGTATAGGTTGTGTGATAAGATGGTGTGGTATAGGTTGTGTGACAACATGGCATGGTACAGGTTGTGTGGTATAGGTTGTGTGATAAGATGGTGTGGTATTGGTTGTGTGGTATAGGTTGTGTGATAAGATGGCGTGGTACAGGTTGTGTGATATAGGTCGTGTGATAAGATGGCATGGTATAGATTGTGTGGTATAGATTGTGTGATAAGATTGTGTGGTATAGGTTGTGTGGTATAGGTTGTGTGGTATAGGTTGTGTGACTAAATGGCGTGGTACAGGTTGTGTGGGAAAAGTTGTGTGATAAGATGGCATGGTATAGATTGTGTGGTATATATTGTGTGATACGATGGTGTGGTATAGATAGTGTGGTATAGGTTGTGTGATAAGATGGCGTGGTATAGGTTGTGTGATATAGGTTGTGTGATTAGATGGTGTGATACAGGTTGTGTGGTATAGGTTGTGTGATAAGATGGCGTGGTACAGGTTGTGTGGTATAGGTTGTGTGATACGATGGCGTTGTATAGGTTGTGTGATATAGATTGTGTGATAAAATGGTGTGATACAGGTTGTGTGGTATATGTTGTGTGATAAGATGGCGTGGTATAGGTTGTGTGATAAGATGGTGTGGCCCAGGTTGTGTGATATAGGTTGTGTGATAAGATGGCGTTGTACAGTGTGTGTGGTATAGGTTGTGTGATAAGATGGCGTGGTGCAGGTTGTGTGATAACATGGCATGGTACAGGTTGTGTGGTATAGGTTGTGTGATCAGATTGTGTGGTATAGGTGTTGTGATAAGATAGTGTGGTACAGGTTGTGTGGTATAGGTTGTGTGATAAGATGTTGTGTTATAGGTTGTGTGATAAGATGGCATGGTATAGATTGTTTGGTATAGATTGTGTGATAAGATGGTGTGGTATAGATAGTGTGGTCAGGAAGGTTGTGTGGTATAGGTTGTGTGATCAGATTGTGTGGTATAGGTGTTGTGATAAGATAGTGTGGTACAGGTTGTGTGGTATAGGTTGTGTGATAAGATGTTGTGTTATAGGTTGTGTGATAAGATGGCATGGTATAGATTGTGTGGTATAGATTGTGTGATAAGATGGTGTGGTATAGATAGTGTGGTCAGGAAGGTTGTGTGGTATAGGTTGTGTGATAAGATGGTGTGGTATAGGTTGTGTGATAAGATTGTGTGGTATAGGTTGTGTGATAAGATGGCATGGTGTAGGTTGTGTGATAAGGTGGCGTGGTACAGGTTGTGTTGTGTAGGTTGTGTGATAAGATGGCATGGTACAGGTTGTGTGGTATAGGTTGTGTTATAAGATGGCGTGGTATAGGTTGTGTGATAAGATGGTGTGGTACAGGATGTGTGGTATAGGTTGTGTGATAAGATGGCGTGGTACAGGTTGTGTGGTACATTTGTGTGATAAGATTGTGTGGTACAGGTTGTGTGGTATAGGTTGTGTGGTATAGGTTGTGTGGTAAGATGGCGTGGTATAGGTTGTGGGATAAGATGGCGTGGTACAGTTTGTGTGGTATAGATTGTGTGATAACATGGTGGTATAGGTTGTGTGATAAGATGGCGTGGTACAGGTTGTGTGGTATAGGTTTTGTGATAAGATGGCGTGGTACAGGTTGTGTGATATAGGTTGTGTGATAAGATGGCGTGGTACAGGTTGTGTGGAATAGGTTGACTGATAAGATGGCATGGTATAGGTTGTGTGATAAGATGGTGTGGTCCAGGTTGTGTGGTATAGGTTGTGTGATAAGATGGCGTGGTATAGGTTGTGTGATAAGATGGTGTGGTACAGGTTGTGTGATATAGGTTGTGTGATAAGATGGCGTGGTACAGGTTGTGTGATAACATGGCATGGTACAGGTTGTGTGGTATAGGTTGTGTGATCAGATTGTGTGGTATAGGTGTTGTGATAAGATTGTCTGGTACAAGTTGTGTGGTATAGGTTGTGTGATAAGATGGTGTGGTACAGTTTGTGTGGTACAGGTTGTGTGATAAGATGGCGTTGTATAGGTTGTGTGATATAGATTGTGTGATAAGATGGCATGGTATAGATAGTGTGGTATAAGTTGTGTGATAAGATGGCGTGGTACAGGTTGTGTGGTATAGGTTGTGTGATAAGATGGCATGGTATAGATAGTGTGGTATAAGTTGTGTGATAAGATGGTGTGGTATAGGTTGTGTGATAAGATGGCATGGTATAGGTTGTGTGATAAGATGGCATGGTATAGATAGTGTGGTATAAGTTGTGTGATAAGATGGCGTGGTATAGGTTGTTTGATAAGATGGCATGGTATAGGTTGTGTGATAAGATGGCATGGTATAGGTTGTGTGATAAGATGGCATGGTATAGATAGTGTGGTATTGGTTGTGTGATAAGATTGCGTGGTACAGGTTGTGTGATAAGATGGCGTGGTACAGGTTGTGTGATAAGATGGCGTGGTACAGGTTGTGTGATAAGATGGCATGGTGTAAGATTGTGTGGTACAGGTTGTGTGATAAGATGGCGTGGTACAGGTTGTGTGGTATAGGTTGTGTTATAAGATGGCGTGGTATATGTTGTGTGATAAGATGGTGTGGTACAGGTTGTGTGGTATAGGTTGTGTGATAAGATGGCATGGTGTAGGTTGTGTAATAAGGTGGCATGGTATAGGTTGTGTGATAAGATGGTGTGGTACAGGATGTGTGGTATAGGTTGTGTGATAAGATGGCGTGGTACAGGTTGTGTGATACATTTTGTGTGATAATATGGCGTGGTACAGGTTGTGGGGTATAGGTTGTGTGATAAGATGGCGTGGTACAGGTTGTGTGGTATAGGTTGTGTGATAAGATGGCATGGTACAGGTTGTGTGATATAGGTTGTGTGATAAGATGGCGTGGTACAGGTTGTGTGGAATAGGTTGAGTGATAAGATGGTGTGTTATAGGTTGTGTGATAAGATGGCGTGGTACATGTTGTGTGGTATAGGTTGTGTGATAAGATGGCATGGTACAGGTTGTGTTTTATAGGTTGTGTGGCCCAGGTTGTGTGATATAGGTTGTGTGATAAGATGGCGTTGTACAGGGTGTGTTGTATAGGTTGTGTGATAAGATGGTGTGGTACAGGTTGTGTGGTATAGGTTGTGTGATAAGATGGCGTGGTACAGATTGTGTGGTATAGGTTGTGTGATAAGATGGCATGGTATAGATTGTGTGGTATAGATGGGTGATAAGATGGTGTGGTATTGGTTGTGTGATAAGATGGCATGGTATAGATAGTGTGGTATAAGTTGTGTGATAAGATGGCGTGGTACAGGTTGTGTGATATAGGTCGTGTGATAAGATGGTGTGGTATTGGTTGTGTGGTATAGGTTGTGTGATAAGATGGTTTGGTATAGGTTGTGTGATAACATGGCATGGTACAGGTTGTGTGGTATAGGTTGTGTGATAAGATGGTGTGGTATTGGTTGTGTGGTATAGGTTGTGTGATAAGATGGCGTGGTACAGGTTGTGTGATATAGGTCGTGTGATAAGATGGCATGGTATAGATTGTGTGGTATAGATTGTGTGATAAGATGGTGTGGTATAGGTTGTGTGGTATAGGTTGTGTGGTATAGGTTGTGTGACTAAATGGCGTGGTACAGGTTGTGTGGGAAAAGTTGTGTGATAAGATGGCATGGTATAGATTGTGTGGTATATATTGTGTGATACGATGGTGTGGTATAGATAGTGTGGTATAGGTTGTGTGATAAGATGGCGTGGTATAGGTTGTGTGATATAGGTTGTGTGATTAGATGGTGTGATACAGGTTGTGTGGTATAGGTTGTGTGATAAGATGGCGTGGTACAGGTTGTGTGGTATAGGTTGTGTGATACGATGGCGTTGTATAGGTTGTGTGATATAGATTGTGTGATAAAATGGTGTGATACAGGTTGTGTGGTATATGTTGTGTGATAAGATGGCGTGGTATAGGTTGTGTGATAAGATGGTGTGGCCCAGGTTGTGTGATATAGGTTGTGTGATAAGATGGCGTTGTACAGTGTGTGTGGTATAGGTTGTGTGATAAGATGGCGTGGTGCAGGTTGTGTGATAACATGGCATGGTACAGGTTGTGTGGTATAGGTTGTGTGATCAGATTGTGTGGTATAGGTGTTGTGATAAGATAGTGTGGTACAGGTTGTGTGGTATAGGTTGTGTGATAAGATGTTGTGTTATAGGTTGTGTGATAAGATGGCATGGTATAGATTGTTTGGTATAGATTGTGTGATAAGATGGTGTGGTATAGATAGTGTGGTCAGGAAGGTTGTGTGGTATAGGTTGTGTGATCAGATTGTGTGGTATAGGTGTTGTGATAAGATAGTGTGGTACAGGTTGTGTGGTATAGGTTGTGTGATAAGATGTTGTGTTATAGGTTGTGTGATAAGATGGCATGGTATAGATTGTGTGGTATAGATTGTGTGATAAGATGGTGTGGTATAGATAGTGTGGTCAGGAAGGTTGTGTGGTATAGGTTGTGTGATAAGATGGTGTGGTATAGGTTGTGTGATAAGATTGTGTGGTATAGGTTGTGTGATAAGATGGCATGGTGTAGGTTGTGTGATAAGGTGGCGTGGTACAGGTTGTGTTGTGTAGGTTGTGTGATAAGATGGCATGGTACAGGTTGTGTGGTATAGGTTGTGTTATAAGATGGCGTGGTATAGGTTGTGTGATAAGATGGTGTGGTACAGGATGTGTGGTATAGGTTGTGTGATAAGATGGCGTGGTACAGGTTGTGTGGTACATTTTGTGTGATAAGATTGTGTGGTACAGGTTGTGTGGTATAGGTTGTGTGGTATAGGTTGTGTGGTAAGATGGCGTGGTATAGGTTGTGGGATAAGATGGCGTGGTACAGTTTGTGTGGTATAGATTGTGTGATAACATGGTGGTATAGGTTGTGTGATAAGATGGCGTGGTACAGGTTGTGTGGTATAGGTTTTGTGATAAGATGGCGTGGTACAGGTTGTGTGATATAGGTTGTGTGATAAGATGGCGTGGTACAGGTTGTGTGGAATAGGTTGACTGATAAGATGGCATGGTATAGGTTGTGTGATAAGATGGTGTGGTCCAGGTTGTGTGGTATAGGTTGTGTGATAAGATGGCGTGGTATAGGTTGTGTGATAAGATGGTGTGGTACAGGTTGTGTGATATAGGTTGTGTGATAAGATGGCGTGGTACAGGTTGTGTGATAACATGGCATGGTACAGGTTGTGTGGTATAGGTTGTGTGATCAGATTGTGTGGTATAGGTGTTGTGATAAGATTGTCTGGTACAAGTTGTGTGGTATAGGTTGTGTGATAAGATGGTGTGGTACAGTTTGTGTGGTACAGGTTGTGTGATAAGATGGCGTTGTATAGGTTGTGTGATATAGATTGTGTGATAAGATGGCATGGTATAGATAGTGTGGTATAAGTTGTGTGATAAGATGGCGTGGTACAGGTTGTGTGGTATAGGTTGTGTGATAAGATGGCATGGTATAGATAGTGTGGTATAAGTTGTGTGATAAGATGGTGTGGTATAGGTTGTGTGATAAGATGGCATGGTATAGGTTGTGTGATAAGATGGCATGGTATAGATAGTGTGGTATAAGTTGTGTGATAAGATGGCGTGGTATAGGTTGTTTGATAAGATGGCATGGTATAGGTTGTGTGATAAGATGGCATGGTATAGGTTGTGTGATAAGATGGCATGGTATAGATAGTGTGGTATTGGTTGTGTGATAAGATTGCGTGGTACAGGTTGTGTGATAAGATGGCGTGGTACAGGTTGTGTGATAAGATGGCGTGGTACAGGTTGTGTGATAAGATGGCATGGTGTAAGATTGTGTGGTACAGGTTGTGTGATAAGATGGCGTGGTACAGGTTGTGTGGTATAGGTTGTGTTATAAGATGGCGTGGTATATGTTGTGTGATAAGATGGTGTGGTACAGGTTGTGTGGTATAGGTTGTGTGATAAGATGGCATGGTGTAGGTTGTGTAATAAGGTGGCATGGTATAGGTTGTGTGATAAGATGGTGTGGTACAGGATGTGTGGTATAGGTTGTGTGATAAGATGGCGTGGTACAGGTTGTGTGATACATTTTGTGTGATAATATGGCGTGGTACAGGTTGTGGGGTATAGGTTGTGTGATAAGATGGCGTGGTACAGGTTGTGTGGTATAGGTTGTGTGATAAGATGGCATGGTACAGGTTGTGTGATATAGGTTGTGTGATAAGATGGCGTGGTACAGGTTGTGTGGAATAGGTTGAGTGATAAGATGGTGTGTTATAGGTTGTGTGATAAGATGGCGTGGTACATGTTGTGTGGTATAGGTTGTGTGATAAGATGGCATGGTACAGGTTGTGTTTTATAGGTTGTGTGGCCCAGGTTGTGTGATATAGGTTGTGTGATAAGATGGCGTTGTACAGGGTGTGTTGTATAGGTTGTGTGATAAGATGGTGTGGTACAGGTTGTGTGGTATAGGTTGTGTGATAAGATGGCGTGGTACAGATTGTGTGGTATAGGTTGTGTGATAAGATGGCATGGTATAGATTGTGTGGTATAGATGGGTGATAAGATGGTGTGGTATTGGTTGTGTGATAAGATGGCATGGTATAGATAGTGTGGTATAAGTTGTGTGATAAGATGGCGTGGTACAGGTTGTGTGATATAGGTCGTGTGATAAGATGGTGTGGTATTGGTTGTGTGGTATAGGTTGTGTGATAAGATGGTTTGGTATAGGTTGTGTGATAACATGGCATGGTACAGGTTGTGTGGTATAGGTTGTGTGATAAGATGGTGTGGTATTGGTTGTGTGGTATAGGTTGTGTGATAAGATGGCGTGGTACAGGTTGTGTGATATAGGTCGTGTGATAAGATGGCATGGTATAGATTGTGTGGTATAGATTGTGTGATAAGATGGTGTGGTATAGGTTGTGTGGTATAGGTTGTGTGGTATAGGTTGTGTGACTAAATGGCGTGGTACAGGTTGTGTGGGAAAAGTTGTGTGATAAGATGGCATGGTATAGATTGTGTGGTATATATTGTGTGATACGATGGTGTGGTATAGATAGTGTGGTATAGGTTGTGTGATAAGATGGCGTGGTATAGGTTGTGTGATATAGGTTGTGTGATTAGATGGTGTGATACAGGTTGTGTGGTATAGGTTGTGTGATAAGATGGCATGGTACAGGTTGTGTGGTATAGGTTGTGTGATACGATGGCGTTGTATAGGTTGTGTGATATAGATTGTGTGATAAAATGGTGTGATACAGGTTGTGTGGTATATGTTGTGTGATAAGATGGCGTGGTATAGGTTGTGTGATAAGATGGTGTGGCCCAGGTTGTGTGATATAGGTTGTGTGATAAGATGGCGTTGTACAGGGTGTGTGGTATAGGTTGTGTGATAAGATGGCGTGGTGCAGGTTGTGTGATAACATGGCATGGTACAGGTTGTGTGGTATAGGTTGTGTGATCAGATTGTGTGGTATAGGTGTTGTGATAAGATAGTGTGGTACAGGTTGTGTGGTATAGGTTGTGTGATAAGATGTTGTGTTATAGGTTGTGTGATAAGATGACATGGTATAGATTGTTTGGTATAGATTGTGTGATAAGATGGTGTGGTATAGATAGTGTGGTCAGGAAGGTTGTGTGGTATAGGTTGTGTGATCAGATTGTGTGGTATAGGTGTTGTGATAAGATTGTGTGGTACAGGTTGTGTGGTATAGGTTGTGTGATAAGATGTTGTGTTATAGTTTGTGTGATAAGATGGCATGGTATAGATTGTGTGGTATAGATTGTGTGATAAGATGGTGTGGTATAGATAGTGTGGTCAGGAAGCTTGTGTGGTATAGGTTGTGTGATAAGATGGTGTGGTATAGGTTGTGTGATAAGATGGCATGGTATAGATTGTGTGATAAGATGGTGTGTTATAGGTTGTGTGATAAGATGACATGGTATAGGTTGTGTGATAATATGGTGTGGTATAGATTGTGTGGTATTGATTGTGTGGTATAGATTGTGTGGTATAGATAGTGTGATAAATGGCGTGGTACAGGTTGTGTGATATAGGTTGTGTGATAAGATGGCATGGTATAGATTGTGTGGTATAGATTGTGTGATAAGGTGGTGTGGTATAGGTTGTGTTATATAAGTTGTGTGATTCAATGGCGTGTTACAGGTTGTGTGGTATAGATTGTGTGATAAGATGGCATGGTATAGATTGTGTGGTATATATTGTGTGATAAGATGGTGTGGTATAGATAATGTGGTCAGGAAGGTTGTGTGGTATAGGTTGTGTGATAAGATGGTGTGGTATACGTTGTGTGATAAGATGGCATGGTATAGATTGTGTGATAAGATGGTGTGTTATAGGTTGTGTGATAAGATGACAAGGTATAGGTTGTGTGATAAGATGGTGTGGTATAGGTTGTGTGATAAGATGGCATGGTATAAGTTGTTTGATAAAATGGTGTATAAGATGGCGTGGTATAGGTTGTGTGATAAGATGGCGTGGTACAGGTTGTGTTGTACAGGTTGTGTGATAAGATGGCGTGGTATAGGTTGTGTTATAAGATGGCGTGGTACAGGTTGTGTGATAAGATGGCATGGTATAGATTGTGTGGTATAGATTGTGTGATAAGATGGTGTGGTATTGGTTGTGTGATAAGATGGCATGGTATAGATAGTGTGGTATAAGTTGTGTGATAAGATGGCGTGGTATTGGTTGTGTGATAAGATGGCGTGGTACAGGTTGAGTGATAAGATGGCGTGGTATAGATAGTGTGGTATAAGTTGTGTGATAAGATGGCGTGGTATTGGTTGTGTGATAAGATGGCATGGTATAGATTGTGTGGTATAGATTGTGTGATAAGATGGTGTGGTATAGGTTTTGTGGTATAGGTTGTGTGGTATAGGTTGTGTGACTAAATGGCGTGGTACAGGTTGTGTGGGAAAAGTTGTGTGATAAGATGGCATGGTATAGATTGTGTGGTATATATTGTGTGATACGATGGTGTGGTATAGATAGTGTGGTATAGGTTGTGTGATAAGATGGCGTGTTATAGGTTGTGTGATAAGATGGCCAGGTACAGGTTGGGTTGTGTGGTACAGGTTGTGTGATAAGATGGTGTGGTATAGGTTGTGTGATATAGGTTGTGTGATTAGATGGTGTGATACAGGTTGTGTGGTATAGGTTGTGTGATAAGATGGCGTGGTACAGGTTGTGTGGTATAGGTTGTGTGATAAGATGACATGGTATAGCTTGTGTGGTATCGATTGTGTGATAAGATGGTGGGGTATGGATAGTGTGGTATACGTTGTGTGATAAGATGGCGTGGTACAGGTTGTGTGATAAGATGTCGTACTATAGGTTGTGTAATAAGATGGCGTGGTACAGGTTGTGTGATAAGATGTCGTGCTATAGGTTGTGTAATAAGATGGCGTGGTACAGGTTGTGTGATAAGATGTCGTGCTATAGGTTGTGTAATAAGATGGCGTGGTACAGGTTGTGTGATAAGATGTCGTGCTATAGGTTGTGTGATAAGATGTCGTGCTATAGGTTGTGTTTTTTACAAGTTGTGTGATAAGATGGCTTGGTATATGTCTTGTGATGTAGGTTGTGTGATAAGATGGCGTGGAACAGGTTGTGTGAAATAGGTTGTGTGATAACATGGCGTGGTAAATGTTGTTTGTGATATAGGTTGTGTGATCACATTGTGTGGTATAGGTTGTGTGATAAGACTCTGTGGTACAGGTTGTGTGGTATAGGTTGTGTGATAAGATGGTGTGGTTCAGGTTGTGTGATAAGATGGCATGGTCCAGGTTGTGTGGTATAGGTTGTGGGATAAGATGGCGTGGTATAGGTTGTATGATAAGATGGCGTGGTATAAGGTGTGTGATAAGATGGCATGGTCCAGGTTGTGTTGTATAGGTTGTGTGATAAGATGGTGTGGTATAGGTTGTGTGATAAGATGGCGTGGTACAGGTTGTGTGATATAGGTTGTGTGATAAGATGGCGTGGTATTTGTCTTGTGATATAGGGTATGTGATAAGATGGTGTGGTACAGGTTGTGTGATAAGATGGCGTGGTACAGGTTGTGTGATAAGATGGCGTGGTACAGGTTGTGTGATAAGATGGTGTGGTATAGATAGTGTGGTATAAGTTGTGTGACAAGATGGCGTGGTATAGGTTGTGTGATAAGATGGCGTGGTACAGGTTGTGTTGTACAGGTTGTGTGATAAGATGGCGTGGTATAGGTTGTGTGATAAGATGGAGCGGTACAGGTTGTGTGATAAGATGGTGTGGCCCAGGTTGTGTGATATAGGTTTTGTGATAAGATGGCGTGGTATAGATTGTGTGATAAGATGGTGTGGTATAGATAGTGTGGTATAAGTTGTGTGACAAGATGGCGTGGTATAGGTTGTGTGATAAGATGGCGTGGTACAGGTTGTGTTGTACAGGTTGTGTGATAAGATGGCGTGGTATAGGTTGTGTGATAAGATGACGTGGTACAGGTTGTGTGATAAGATGGTGTGGCCCAGGTTGTGTGATATAGGTTGTGTGATAAGATGGCGTGGTACATGGTGTGTGGTATAGGTTGTGTGATAAGATGGTGTGGTACAGGTTGTGCAGTATAGGTTGTGTGATAAGATGGTGTGGTACAGGTTGTGTGGTATAGGTTGTGTGATAAGATGGCGTGGTACAAGTTGTGTGATAAGATGGCGTGGTACAGTTTGTGTGGTATAGGTTGTGTGGTAAGATGGCGTGGTATAGGTTGTGGGATAAGATGGCGTGGTACAGGTTGTGTGATAAGATGGCGTCGTACAGGTTGTGTGGTATAGGTTGTGTGTTTAGATGGTGTTGTACAGGTTGTGTGGTATAGGTTGTGTGATAAGATGGCGTGGTATAGGTTGTGTGATAAGATGGCGTGGTACAGGTTGTGTGGTATAGGTTGTGCGATAAGATTGTGTGGTATAGGTTTTGTGATAAGATTGTGTGGTACAGGTTGTGTGTTATAGGTTGTGTATAGGTTGTGTGATATAGGTTGTGTGATAAGATGGCGTGGTATAGGTTGTGTGATAAGATGGCGTGGTCCAGGTTGTGTGATAAGATGGCGTGGTACAGGTTGTGTGGTATAGGTTGTGTGATAAGATGGTGTGGTACAGGTTGTGTGATAAGATGGCGTTGTATAGGTTGTGTGATATAGGTTGTGTGATAAGATGGCGTGGTTTATGTCTTGTGATATAGGTTGTGTGATAAGATGGTGTGGTATAGGTTGTGTGATAAGTTGGTGTGATACAGATTGTGTGATATAGGTTGTGTGATAAGATGGCTTGGTACAGGTTGTGTGGTATAGGTTGTGTGATAAGATGGCATGGTATAGATTGTTTGGTATATATTGTGTGATAAGATGGTGTGGTACAGGTTGTGTGATAACATAGCATGGTACAGGTTGTGTGGTATAGGTTGTGTGATCAGATTGTGTGGTATAGGTTTTGTGATAAGATTGTGTGGTACAGGTTGTGTGGTATAGGTTGTGTATAGGTTGTGTGATATAGGTTGTGTGATAAGATGGCGTGGTATAGGTTGTGTGATAAGATGGCGTGGTCCAGGTTGTGTGATATAGGTTGTGTGATAAGATGGCGTGGTACAGGTTGTGTGGTATAGATTGTGTGATAAGATTGCGTGGTACAGGCAGTGTGATAAGATGGTGTTGTATAGGTTGTGTGATAAGATGGCATGGTACAGGTTGTGTGATATAGGTTGTGTGATAAGATGGTGTGGTACAGGTTGTGTGATATAGGTTGTGTGATAAGATGGCGTGGTACAGGTTGTGTGATATAGGTTGTGTGATAACATGGCGTGGTACAGGTTGTGTGGTATAGATTGTGTGATAAGATTGCGTGGTACAGGCAGTGTGATAAGATGGTGTTGTATAGGTTGTGTGATAAGATGGCAGGTACAGGTTGTGTGGTATAGGTTGTGTGATCAGATTGTGTGGTCCAGGTTGTGTGGTGTAGGTTGTGTGATATTGGTTGTGTGATAAGATGGCGTGGTACAGTTTGTGTGTGATAGGTTGTGTGATAAGATGGTGTGGTGTAGGTTGTGTGATAAGATGGTGTGGTGTAGGTTGTGTGATAAGATTGTGTGGTACAGGTTGTGTGTTATAGGTTGTGTGATAAGATGGTGTGGTGTAGGTTGTGTGATAAGATGGCATGGTACAGGTTGTGTGGTATAGGTTGTGTGGTATAGGTTGTGTGGTAAGATGGCGTGGTATAGGTTGTGGGATAAGATGGCGTGGTACAGGTTGTGTGGTATATGTTGTGTGATAAGATGGTGTGGTACAGGTTGTGTGATAAGATGGCGTGGTACAGGTTGTGTGGTATAGGTTGTGTGATATAGGTTGTGTGATAAGATGGCGTGGTACAGGTTGTGTGGTATAGGTTGTGTGATAAGAAGACGTGGTACATGTTGTGTGATATAGGTTGTGTGACATTAGGTATTTATAGGAACATATAAAGAGAACAGTGACAAGAAAGTCAGTCACATTTCCATGGTCTCTTCCACATGCACATCCCAACCCTGGCAGTTCATCTCCGAGCTTTGAACACTTGGAATGAGGTCTTGTGTTTTCATGGTCTCCTCCACAGGCACATCCCAACCCTGGCAGTTAATCTCTGAGCTTTGAACACTTGGAATGAGGTCTTGTGTTTTCAACTTCATAAATCGGGGCTTATTACGATAATAGTGTCTGTTTTAAGCCACGTCGCCCTGGAATGCCTGGAGCATAGCGGCTTCCTCCGCTTAACCAATCAGCATAGCAGCTCCGATTAACCAATCTTAATTAAGAAGCTTTTGTGTTTCTCCTTCATCAGACCTTGCCTGGCAGGTTTTTTTTCTTTCTCAGTTTTGAAGTCTAAATGATTGCCTCTTCTTTCCATGTGACTGTTCAGGGCTTTACAGCTTCACCAACAGCAGCATGTTGTCTCATACAGCACCAAGAGAAGGGGGAGAGAGAGAAGGGGGAGAGAAAGAGAGGAGAGGGAGAGAGAGAATGGAGAGAGAGAAAGAGGCAGAGAGAGAGGAGAGGGAGAGAGGAGAGATAGAGAGGAGGGGGAGAGAGGGAGAAGGAGGGATAGAAAGAAGGGAGAGAAAGAAGGGGGAGGGAGAGAGAGAGGGAGAGAAAGAAGGGAGAGAGAGAGGAGAGGGAGTTCACATTTCTCTCTGTATTTGCTATCCTCCTTGTTGTCACAGCAATTTCCCCAGTTGTTCATCAGCCTTAGATGTTTCTCTCATTTCCATGATGCTAATCTTGTCCAATCTTCACCTGAGCATCTCACTGAACATGAGGAATACATGACGAATACATTTAGTTTCCTCTCAAGTCAGAGTACAGTATGTTCAATAAAAAGAGACAAAACAATAAACATTCTCCTGCTGCTGTATATTATATTAAACGCTGTACAAAATCATTGTACACATTTATTTTCTGAAAGATAACCAGACAACGTTCTAACACTGTGTAATGGTCGTAGACAACGTGTCTAGTTTGTTCGCTGTGAACACATATGCTTCAATTAAGCTTACAGATGAAGTTATAATGAGGTGGAAATACAGTAGAGCTCGTGTTAGATGTGAAACAGCCTTTTTTAAAGCTTCACATCTGGTGCAACCAGAGTCCAGGCCTCCAGTACCTGCTAGCTAATTACTGCTAACACCTAACAGCTTATTACCATGTATTATGATTGAACTGTATCTAGACTGGACCAGGAACCACTCCTGAAGCAGAGGCTGTGAGGTAGAGAGGATCACTGCTGAGTAGAGTGTTATGTCTAGATTAGGACAAATAATTACAGCTGAACACTTCAAATCCATTCATGTATAGGAGGACATATTATAGTGGATATTGTGGTGATATAGTAGGTCATAAAGTGGAATAGTAGTGGAACAATAGACAAACATCCACATAATTATAACCTTTCGGTTTATGCAGATAGCGTCGCAATTTTTTTTAAAGTGAATAAATTACAGAATATAGCTTTAATGTGTTTTATATTATTGTATGCATCCAGTCGCTGTTTGAATATTACAGTTGTGGTATATAGTACATTGTGTAGTTCATGTCCTTTAACTTCCTATATCTCTCTGTGTTTCCTCTGTAGGTGTGGTGCAGGAAGGTCCAGCTGCAGTTCCCAGAGACAGAGCTGATAGAGTGGGAGGAGGGGGACCATGAGGAGAAGTTCTCCCCCAGTGGAGCCGGTGCCAGTCCCAGAGTCCTCAACCCCCTGAGGCTGTTCGCTAGGGGGGTTCCTGGAGCTGTCGGGCACCCCAGCCTTAAACACAACCCCATCAGGGACATGACATACCTAGAGAACATGGAGGACTTCTGGGATTGGTTATCCAACCAGACAGATGTTCAGGCCAGCCAGGTCAGAGCCAAGCGACGACCCATCGTCAAGACAGGCAAGTTCAAGAAGATGTTTGGCTGGGGAGACTTCCACTCCAACATTAAGACCGTCAAGCTTAACCTGCTGATCACCGGGAAGATCGTGGACCACGGTAACGGAACGTTCAGTGTCTACTTCCGCCATAACTCCACCGGCCTGGGGAACGTGTCGGTGAGTCTGGTGCCGCCATCTAAAGTGGTGGAGTTTGAGATGGCTCAGCAGTCCACACTGGAGACAAAAGACTCTAAAGCTTTCAACTGTCGTATCGAGTATGAGAAGACGGACCGCAACAAGAAGACGGCTCTGTGCAGCTTCGACTCCTCCAAGGTGTGTTACCAGGAACAGACACAGAGCCACGTCTCCTGGCTCTGCTCCAAGCCCTTTAAAGTCATCTGCATCTACATCGCCTTCTACAGCGTGGACTACAAACTGGTGCAGAAGGTCTGCCCGGACTACAACTACCATAGTGACACTCCCTACTCCTCCACTGGCTGAAGGTCTGCCGGACTACAACTACCATAATGACACTCCCTACTGCTCCACTGGCTGAAGGTCTGCCGGACTACAACTACCATAATGACACTCCCTACTGCTCCACTGGCTGAAGGTCTGCCGGACTACAACTACCATAATGACACTCCCTACTCCTCCACTGGCTGAAGGCCTGCCGGACTACAACTACCATAATGACACTCCCTACTCCTCCACTGGCTGAAAGTCTGCCCGGACTACAACTACCATAATGACACTCCCTACTCCTCCACTGGCTGAAGGTCTGCCCGGACTACAACTACCATAGTGACACTCCCTACTCCTCCACTGGCTGAAGGTCTGCCCGGACTACAACTACCATAGTGACACTCCCTACTCCTCCACTGGCTGAAGGTCTGCCGGACTACAACTACCATAATGACACTCTCTACTGCTCCACTGGCTGAAGGTCTGCCGGACTACAACTACCATAGTGACACTCCCTACTCCTCCACTGGCTGAAGGTATGCCGGACTACAACTACCATAATGACACTCCCTACTCCTCCACTGGCTGAAGGTCTGCCGGACTACAACTACCATAATGACACTCCCTACTCCTCCACTGGCTGAAGGTCTGCCGGACTACAACTACCATAATGACACTCCCTACTCCTCCACTGGCTGAAGGTCTGCCGGGCTACAACTACCATAATGACACTCCCTACTCCTCCACTGGCTGAAGGCCTGCCGGACTACAACTACCATAATGACACTCCCTACTGCTCCACTGGCTGATCAAGTCTGTAAGCTGGATCTCCCTTAGAGTTAGTATGATCACAATATCACCAACCCTTGTCAAAATAGCACCAACCCTGGTCACAATATCACCAGCCCTGGTCACAATATCACCAACCCTGGTTACAATATCACCAACCCTGGTTACAATATCACCAACCCTGGTTACAATATCACCAACCCTCTTGACAATATCACCAACCCTGGTTACAATATCACCAGCCGAGGTCACAATATTAACAACCCTGGTTACAATATCACCAACCCTCTTCACAATATCACCAACCCTGGTTACAATATCACCAACCCTGGTCACAATATTACCAACCCTGGTTACAATATCACCAGCCCCGGTTACAATATCCTCAACCCTGGTTACAATATTACCAGCCCTGGTCACAATATTACCAATATCACCAACCCTGGTTACAATATCACCAGCCCTGGTCACAATATCACCAACCCTGGTTACAATATCACCAACCCTGGTCACAATATCACCAACCCTGGTCACAATATCACCAACCCTGGTCACAATATCACCAACCCTGGTTACAATATCACCAACCCTTGTTCAACCCTGGTTCTGTTAGAATAACCACAACATGATCAACATGGTATCCCCAAGCTGAATCCCCAAGCTGACAAGGTAAAAATCAGGTGTTCTGCCCCTGAGCAAGGCAGTTCACCCACTGTTCAAGGCAGTTAACCCACTGTTCCCCTGATCAAGGCAGTTAACCCACTGTTCCCCTGAGCAAGGCAGTTGACCCACTGTTCCCCTAAACAAGGCAGTTAACGCACTGTTCGCCTGAGCAAGGCAGTTAACCCACTGTTCCCCTGAACAATGCAGTTAACCCACTGTTCCCCTGAGCAAGGCAGTTGACCCACTGTTCCCCTAAACAAGGCAGTTAATGCACTGTTCGCCTGAGCAAGGCAGTTAACCCACTGTTCCCCTGAGCAAGGCAGTTGACCCACTGTTCCCCTAAACAAGGCAGTTAATGCACTGTTCCCCTGAGCAAGGCAGTTAACCCACTGTTCCCCTGAGCAAGGCAGTTAACCCACTGTTCCCCTGAGCGTGGCAGTTAACCCACTGTTCCCCTGAGCAAGGCAGTTAACCCACTGTTCCCCTGAACAAGGCAGTTAACCCACTGTTCCCCTGAGCGTGGCAGTTAACCCACTGTTCCCCTGAACAAGGCAGTTAACCCACTGTTCCCCTGAGCAAGGCAGTTAACCCACTGTTCCCCTGAGCGTGGCAGTTAACCCACTGTTCCCCTGAGCAAGGCAGTTAACCCACTGTTCCCCTGAACAAGGCAGTTAACCCACTGTTCCCCTGAGCGTGGCAGTTAACCCACTGTTCCCCTGATCAAGGCAGTTAACCCACTGTTCCCCTGAGCAAGGCAGTTGACCCACTGTTCCCCTAAACAAGGCAGTTAACGCACTGTTCGCCTGAGCAAGGCAGTTAACCCACTGTTCCCCTGAACAAGGTAGTTAACCCACTGTTCCCCTGAGCAAGGCAGTTGACCCACTGTTCCCCTAAACAAGGCAGTTAATGCACTGTTCGCCTGAGCAAGGCAGTTGCCCTGACCAAGGCAGTTAACCCACTGTTCCCCGGGCGCCGTTGACGTGGATGTTGATTGTAAGGCAGCCCCCCGCACCACTCAGAGGGTTTAAATGTGGAAGACACATTTCAGTTGAACAACTGACCAGGTATCCCCTTCCTTTTTTAAAACCCTTTTTCAACCCTGGTTGACCGTTCTGTTATGATGACCAACCCTGGTTCTGTTATGATGATAAACACTGGTTAAACCGTTCTGTTATGATGACCAACACTGGTTAAACCGTTCTGTTATGATGACCAACCCTGGTTAAACCGTTCTGTTATGATGACCAACCCTGGTTCTGTTATGATGATAAACACTGGTTAAACCGTTCTGTTATGATGACCAACCCTGGTTCTGTTATGATGACCAACACTGGTTCTGTTATGATGATCAACACTGGTTAAACCGTTCTGTTATGATGACCAACCCGGGTTCTGTTGTGATGATCATCCCTGGTTGACCGTTCTGTTATGATGACCAACCCTGGTTTACCATTCTGTTATGATGACCAACCCAGGTTATGTTATGATGACCGACCCTGGTTAAACCATTATGTTATGATGACCAACCCTGGTTCTGTTATGATGACCAACCCAGTTTCTGTTATGATGACCAACCCAGGTTCTGTTATGATGACCAAACCTGGTTCTGTTATGATGACCAATCCTGGTTCTGTTATGGTGACCAACCCTGGTTTTGTTATGATGGCCAACCCTGGTTCTGTTATGATGACCAACCCAGGTTCTGTTATGATGACCAACACAGTTTCTGTAATGATGACCAACCCAGTTTATGTTATGATGACCAACCCAGGTTCTGTTATGATGACCAAACCTGGTTCTGTTATGATGACCAACCCAGGTTCTGTTATGATGACCAAACCTGGTTCTGTTATGATAACCAACCCTGGTTCTGTTATGGTGACCAACACTGGTTTTGTTATGATGGCCAACCCTGGTTCTGTTATGACCAACCCAGGTTATGTTATGATGACCAACCCTGGTTCTGTTATGATGACCAACCCAGGTTCTGTTATGATGACCAACACAGTTTCTGTAATGATGACCAACCCAGTTTATGTTATGATGACCAACCCAGGTTCTGTTATGATGACCAAACCTGGTTCTGTTATGGTGACCAACCCTGGTTCTGTTATGATGACCAACCTTGGTTCTGTTATGACCAACCCAGGTCCTGTTATGATGACCAACCCTGGTTCTGTTATGATGACCAACCCAGGTTCTGTTATGATGACCAAACCTGGTTGACCACATGACGACCCCTCTGTTCCTCCTCCTCATCACCTCCATGTGTTCTCAGTAAATCCCAGCCAATTAGAACATTCCAGATGTGGAGTATTAGGGTAGACCAGAGGCTCTCACTACCACATGACACCCTGCAGACCTATACAACAATGCTAACATCAAATCACTTCCTAGCCTTGTTAAATATCTAAATATTCTATAATCTCGAAGGCATTTAAAAAAAAAACAGTTTTTTGATTATCTTAGGAGAATTTCAAGTCCAAACAAACATTTGCTTTTTTTTTCTCCTATTTCTTACTTTAATACAACATGCTGACTGTTTGGGTAAATTATACCATTGTAACAATCCTGGACAGGTGGATGATAACAACAGAAGGTACAGGACAGATACAGTGAGCTCCAAAAGTGTTGGGACAATGATGATGTTTTGGCTCTGTGCTCCAGGACTTTGGATTTGAAATGATACAATGACTATGATGTTACACTACAGACTATCAGCTTTAATTTGAGTTTATTGTCATCCATATTGGTTGAATCTTTTAGAAATTACAGCACTTTTTGTACATAGTCCCACCCCCCAATTTAGGTGACCAAAAGTATTGGGACAAATTCACTTTATGTATAAAAGTAGTAAAATGTTAAGTATTTGGTACATCAAGCTTGTGACTACACATTTGCTGTTTGCTTTGGTTGTGTTTCATATTATATTGTGGCCAATAGAAATGAACGGTAAATAACGAAGTTTTAAAGACCATTTTATTTTAAATAAGAATAGAATATGTTTCTAAACACTTTGTTTATTTATTTGTATCTATTTTTAGAACAAATTCTTATTTACAATGACGGACTACTAAAGGGCAAAAGGCTGGTGATGGCTGGGATTAAACATAAATAAAATACAGGATAAAACACACATCACGACTAGAGAGACAACACAACACTTCATAAAGAGAAACCCAAGACAATCACATAGCAAGGCAGCAACACATGTCAACACAGCATGGTAGCAGCACAACATGGTAGCAGCACAGCATGGTAGCAGCACAACATGACAACAACATGGTAGCAGAACAGCATGACAACAACATGGTAGCAACACAACATGGCTGCAGCACAACATGGTAGCAGCACAAAACATGGTACAAGCATTATTTGACACATACAACAGCACAAAGGGCAAGAAGGTAGAGACAACAATACATCGCGCGAAGCAGCCACAACTGTCAGTAAGAGTGTCCATGATTGAGTCTTTGAGTGAAGAAATTGAGATAAAACTGTCCAGTTTGAGTATTTGTCGCAACTCGTTCAAGTCGCTAGCTGCAGCGAACTGAAAAGAGGAGCGACCCAGGGATGTGTGTGCTTTGGGAACCTTTAACAGAATGTGACTGGCAGAACGGGTGTTGAATGTGGAGGATGAGGGCTGCAGTAGATATCTCACATATGGGGGAGTGAGGCCTAAGAGGGTTTTATAAATAAGCATCAACCAGTGGGTCTTGCGACAGGTATACAGAGATGACCAGTTTACTTGACAAACACTTGACAGTGATGAGTGAGAAAGTTAGAGGCATAAATAGAATACCCACAAAAAATGCTAATCTCCTGTTATTGTAATGGTGAGAAGTTAGCATGTCTTGGGGGTATGATATTTGTACTTCTGTAACTTTCTTACTCCTCATTAATCACGATTCTATCAGGATTATTCGTAATCATGGTATCATCCACATTAATGTAGATGTTTAGAAACATATTCTATTCTTCTTTACAATTAAAGTGACTCCAAAATAACACAATACATTATTTACCATTAATTTCTACAGTCTGCACTTTAACTTCATAGTCATTGCATTATTTTAAATCCAAAGTGCTGGAGTACAGAGACAAAACAACGAAACGTGTCACTGTCCCAATACTTTTGGAGCTCACTGTAGATAATCCATTTGGCCAGCATCCCGGAGTCGTCTCTTCACTGTTGACATTGAGACTGGTGTTTTGCGGGCACCATTTGATGAAGATGCCAGTTGAGGACTTGTGAGGTGTCTGTTTCTAAAACTAGACACTCTAATGTACTTGTCTTCTTGCTCAGTTGTGCATCGGGGCCTCCCACTCCTCTTTCTATTCTGGTTAGAGCCAGTTTGCGCTGGTCTGTGAAGGGAGTAGCACACAGCGTTGTACAAGATCTTCAGTTTCTTGGCAATTTCTCACATGGAATAGCCTTAATTTCTCAGAACAAGAGTAGACTGATGAGTTTCAGAAGAAAGTTCTTTGTTTCAAGCCATTTTGAGCCTATAATCGAACCCACAAATGCGGATGCTCCAGATACTCAACTAGTCTAAAGAAGGCCAGTTTTATTGCTTCTTTAATCAGCACAACACTTTTCAGCTGTGCTAACATAATTGCAAAATGATCAATTAGCCTTTTAAAATTATAAACTTGGATTAGTTAACACAACGTGCCATTGGAACACATTCAAAAACAAGGACATTTCTAAGTGACCCCAAACTTTTGAACGATAGTGTATATAACAACAGGAGTTATAGGAGAGGTGTCTGATAACAATAGAAGATACAGGACAGATATATAACAACAGGAGTGTTTAGTGAAGCTGGCAGGCTGTTAACATCACTTTGTCACAGTCCGGACACCTCCTGGCTCTTCCTGACACTCAGCCTGACTCTTCATGGCTTCCATTAACATTAATTAGAGAGGGGAATTGTCATTTACTCTATGTGACAGAGAAAACTAAAATGCTCAAAGTTAAAATGATCCTCTTCTGGAATGATAACATGCCTGTGATCATGGAGCAGAGATAAACTGGAGATATTGTGAGATATTACAGGAGTTGTGTGGGGTCATCCTGATGTTAAACTGCTGCTCTTAAGTATACACATGCACTTGACAGGTAATTCTCCAAACTCAGAACGCACTGAAAATAATCAATAATCTCTTAACCCATCTGACAAAAACAAAAGCACCAACTCTCCTCAATATTTGGCTGACAATTCAGACCTCTCCAAAGTGTTTTGGTTTTTAAATAGACATTTAGAATGTTTAGAATGGTTAGAATGTTTAGAATGGTTAGAATGTTTAGAATGGTTAGAATGTTTAGAATGGTTAGAATGTTTAGGGGTCGTTCCACCAATTGGGTTCCTTTTGAAAAGTGTAAAAAGATACATTTTGTTTCAACTAATTTTAACACTCTTGTCATTCATTAACATTCTGTTAATAAAAAAAACACGTTTTCCATCTCAATAGGTTAAAGAAAGAAATACTAAGCTAACATATGGAATTGTTTTAGGATGGTCATACAATGCATCATTTAGCTATTTCATTTTGAATTTTAGGACCCCTTTAGGTATCAAAATGAAATATTTACTACTATAGCCCATAGAAATGTACTGAATTACGCATTCATAAATGGAAAAAAAGACAGTCCAAAAATAAAACTGAAGGAATAAGGTTTTGAAGTGTCTGTCCTATGTCTAGGAGATATAAGAAAGCTCAGGACATATTTAACCCCTTAGTTTTGTGCCAACAAAAGTATCTCCACACTTCCATTGGTTACCTTCAGGGTCTCCCCTTTCCATAGAGGAGTCATAACTTTCAGGGTCTCCCCTTTCCATAGAGGAGTCATAACCTTCAGGGTCTCCCCTTTCCATAGAGGAGTCATAACCTTCAGGGTCTCCCCTTTCCATAGAGGAGTCATAACCTTCAGGGTCTCCCCTTTCCATAGGAGTCATAACCTTCAGGGTCTCCCCTTTCCATAGAGGAGTCATAACCTTCAGGGTCTCCCCTTTCCATAGAGGAGTCACAAAAGTTTTGTAGGCCAAACCGTTCAGATGCTTCAGGGTGGCTCATGGTGTGAGCTACACAGCTGTAGCTCAGCCACCTTCCACCGCAGATGGAAGAGGTCAACATAGGCGGATGACAACAACCTGATGTCTCTAGTTTAAACTGACGGATTTTATTTATCTGTTATTTTACCAGGTATGTTGACTGAGAACACATTCTCATTTGCAGCAATGACCTGGGGAATAGTTACAGGGGAGAGGAGGGGGATGAATGAGCCAATTGTAAACTGGGGATTATTAGGTGACCGTGATGGTTTGAGGGCCAGATTGGGAATTTAGCCAGGACACCAGGGTTAACACCCCTACAATCAGTGCCATGGGATCATAAATGACCTCAGAGAGTCAGGACACCCGTTTAACGTCCCACCCGAAAGACAGCACCCTACACAGGGCAGTGTCCTCAATCACTACCCTGTGGAATTGGGATATTTTTTAAGGCCTGAAGAAAGAGTGCCTCCTTCTGGCCCTCCAACACCACTTCCAGCAGAATTTGGTCTCCCATCCAGGGACTCATCAGGACCAACCCTGCTTATCTTCAGAAGCAAGCCAACAGTGGTATGCAGGGTGGTATGCTGCTGGCTGTGTTATTACGTTACTTAGATTGACACACGGATGTGTCAACAGACTCTTAAGGAATAAAACGAGAGTTCAGTCCAAGTAACAGGGTTGACCTTAAAATTACTTTCTTTTTAAACATTGAAATGAATCACTAATCACATTAAATAAATAGTAAATAGGCATAAATGACTGTCAAAGTAACATAACATAACTAGGGCTTTACAATGATGCTGAACATTTAGAGACATTTTGGGGATAGTGGGTTCAAATCTTCAGAGTAGTCACAAAAGGCGTACAGAGGGACATGTCAAAATGCATTTTGGCACTTTAGCAAGTCTTTATTCATATAAAAAAGCAGATTTATTGAATTTCCCACTGGTTGAATCAACTCACTTTCAACATAATTTCAGTGAAATTACGTTCAACCAATGTGGAATAGACATTGAATTGACATCTGTGTATTTTATTAAAGGGCACTTCACTTAATATAACAGGCTTTTAAAATTCAATATTTGCACACAATTTCTACTTAAAATAATCAAATGGCACTCATTTAATGGAACGACCCTTAGACTGGCTAGAATGGTTAGAATAGGTTGTCAATAAAGCGTCACAATACGGTACGGTGCAGAGCGTTCGGTATCATCACCTCTGGAAGAGCATAGAACTACAAATGTCAGATAATTCCGCATTCTGCTGTATCAGTTATACAGCAGTAACTGCATGCTGTTCATGGTCATTTCAGATACGTGAGGGTAGCCTGACGATATCTCTTAACATTGGCCACCATTGATTGGATATGTGAGTGTTATAAAATAAAAGTGAACTATAGCTGACAAGAATGAGTGGTTAAGGTTCATTTCATTTTACCAATGTACTGTTAGCTGATAATATTTACAAGCTACCGGCATAAACTTGTTACAGGCTAAACAGAGGTAAATAGACCTAATGTACTTCTTTCTCAGACCAACGTAGGCCTACCTAGCAAAGTTAGCTAACGTTATCCACTTTTCAACATTGTTTTTTAAGAGTGTTTAGTCACGATTGCTGCAGATGGATAACGTCAAATTGGCTAGCCAGCTAATAACAGATCGGGTCAAAATGGCTGGTTAACAAGCTAACTTTCTGGGGTTAAACTTGAAATTGATTTGCTTGCCATCTATAGTGGTGATGACAGAAGTCCTGGGCTACCTGGATGGGCTACCTAAAATCTGGTATCTGAAACTATCAACTGATTAATGATGATAAACTTACTGTATAACTCTTATAGAGCTAAATAATCAGACGGGTAGTTAGGGTTAGGGTTAGGGTTGACTATGCGTTGGGGCGGCAGGTAGCCTAGTGGTTAGAGTGTAGAGGCGGCAGGTAGCCTAGTGGTTAGAGCGTAGGGGCGGCAGGTAGCCTAGTGGTTAGAGCGTTGGGGAGGCAGGTAACCTAGTGGTTACAGCGTTGGGGTGGCAGGTAACCTAGAGCATTGGGGCGGCAGGTAGGCTAGTTGTTAGAGCGTTGGGGAGGCAGTTAATCTAGTGGTTAGAGCGGCAGGTAGCCTAGTGGTTAGATTGTTGAGGCGGCAGGTAACCTAGTGGTTAGAGCGACAGGTAACCTAGTGGTTAGAGCAGCAGGTAGCCTAGTAGTTTGAGCTTTGGGGCGGCAGGTAGCCTAGTGGTTAGAATGTTGGGAGGCAGGTAGCCTAGTGGATAGAATGTTGGGGAGGCAGGTAGCCTAGTAGTTACAGCGTTGGGGTGGCAGGTAACCTAGATTGTTGGGGTGGCAGGTAGCCTAGTGGTTAGAGCGTTGGGGCGGCAGGTAGCCTTGTGGTTAGAGCGTTGGGGAGGCAGGTAACCTAGTGGTTACAGCGTTGGGGTGGCAGGTACCTAGAGCGTTGGGGCGGCAGGTAGGCTAGTGATTAGAGCTTTGGGGCGGCAGGTAGGCTAGTGGTTAGAGTGGCAGGTAGCCTAGTGGTTAGAGAGGCAGGTAACCTAATGGTTAGAACGATAGGGTGGCAGGTAGCCTAGTGGTTAGAACGTTGGGGTGGCAGGTAACCTAGTGGTTAGAGCGATAGGGTGGCAGGTAGCCTAGTGGTTAGAGCGATAGGGCGGCAGGTATCCTAGTGGTTAGAGCTGCAGGTAGCCTGGTGGTTAGAGCGGCAGGTAACCTCGTGGTTAGAGCGATAGGGCGGCAGGTAGGTTAGTGGTTAGAGCGGAAGGTAGCCTAGTGGTTAGAGCGATAGGGTGGCAGGTAGCCTAGTGGTTAGAACGTTGGGGTGGCAGGTAGCCTGATCGTTAGAGTGTTGGAGAGAAAGGTAGCCTAGTGGTTAGAGCGTTGGGGAGGCAGGTAGCCTAGTGGTTAGGGCGTTGGGGAGGCAGGTAGCTTAGTGGTTAGAGCATTGGGGCGGCAGGTAGCCTAGTGTTTAGAGCGTTGGGGAGGCAGGTAAGCCTAGTGGTTAGAGCGTTGTGGTGACAGGTAACTTAGTGGTTAGATCGTTGGTGTGGCAGATAGCTTAGTGGTTACAGTGTTGGGGAGGCAGGTAACCTAGAGCGTTGGGGCGGCAGGTAGCCTAGTGGTTAGAGCGGCAGGTAACCTAGTGGTTAGAGCGGCAGGTAACCTCGTGGTTAGAGCGATGTCGTGGCAGGTAGCCTAGTGGTTAGAACGTTGGGGAGGCAGGTAGCCTAGTGGTTAGAGTGTTTGGGAGGTAGGTAGCCTAGTGGTTTTATTTATTTATTTTAATTTTACCTTTATTTAACCAGGTAGACAAGTTGAGAACAAGTTCTCATTTACAATTGCGACCTGGCCAAGATAAAGCAAAGCAGTTCGACAGATAAAACGACACAGAGTTACACATGGAGTAAAAACAAACATACAGTCAATAATGCAGTATAAACAAGTCTATATACAATGTGAGCAAATGAGGTGAGAAGGGAGGTAAAGGCAAAAAAGGCCATGATGGCAAAGTAAATACAATATAGCAAGTCAAATACTGGAATGGTAGTTTTGCAATGGAAGAATGTGCAAAGTAGAAATAAAAAATAATGGGGTGCAAAGGAGCAAAATAAATAAATTAATTAAAATTAAATACAGTTGGGAAAGAGGTAGTTGTTTGGGCTAAATTATAGGTGGGCTATGTACAGGTGCAGTAATCTGTGAGCTGCTCTGACAGTTGGTGCTTAAAGCTAGTGAGGGAGATAAGTGTTTCCAGTTTCAGAGATTTTTGTAGTTCGTTCCAGTCATTGGCAGCAGAGAACTGGAAGGAGAGGCGGCCAAAGAAAGAATTGGTTTTGGGGGTGACTAGAGAGATATACCTGCTGGAGCGTGTGCTACAGGTGGGAGATGCTATGGTGACCAGCGAGCTGAGATAAGGGGGGACTTTACCTAGCAGGGTCTTGTAGATGACATGGAGCCAGTGGGTTTGGCGACGAGTATGAAGCGAGGGCCAGCCAACGAGAGCGTACAGGTCGCAATGGTGGGTAGTATATGGGGCTTTGGTGATAAAACGGATTGCACTGTGATAGACTGCATCCAATTTGTTGAGTAGGGTATTGCAGGCTATTTTGTAAATGACATCGCCAAAGTCGAGGATTGGTAGGATGGTCAGTTTTACAAGGGTATGTTTGGCAGCATGAGTGAAGGATGCTTTGTTGCGAAATAGGAAGCCAATTCTAGATTTAACTTTGGATTGGAGATGTTTGATATGGGTCTGGAAGGAGAGTTTACAGTCTAACCAGACACCTAAGTATTTGTAGTTGTCCACGTATTCTAAGTCAGAGCCGTCCAGAGTAGTGATGTTGGACAGGCGGGTAGGTGCAGGTAGCGATCGGTTGAAGAGCATGCATTTAGTTTTACTTGTATTTAAGAGCAATTGGAGGCCAGGGAAGGAGAGTTGTATGGCATTGAAGCTTGCCTGGAGGGTTGTTAACACAGTGTCCAAAGAAGGGCCGGAAGTATACAGAATGGTGTCGTCTGCGTAGAGGTGGATCAGGGACTCACCAGCAGCAAGAGCGACCTCATTGATGTATACAGAGAAGAGAGTCGGTCCAAGAATTGAACCCTGTGGCACCCCCATAGAGACTGCCAGAGGTCCGGACAGCAGACCCTCCGATTTGACACACTGAACTCTATCAGAGAAGTAGTTGGTGAACCAGGCGAGGCAATCATTTGAGAAACCAAGGCTGTCGAGTCTGCCGATGAGGATATGGTGATTGACAGAGTCGAAAGCCTTGGCCAGATCAATGAATACGGCTGCACAGTAATGTTTCTTATCGATGGCGGTTAAGATATCGTTTAGGACCTTGAGCGTGGCTGAGGTGCACCCATGACCAGCTCTGAAACCGGATTGCATAGCAGAGAAGGTATGGTGAGATTCGAAATGGTCGGTAATCTGTTTGTTGACTTGGCTTTCGAAGACCTTAGAAAGGCACGGTAGGATAGATATAGGTCTGTAGCAGTTTGGGTCAAGAGTGTCCCCCCCTTTGAAGAGGGGGATGACCGCAGCTGCTTTCCAATCTTGGGGAATCTCAGACGACACGAAGGAGAGGTTGAACAGGCTAGTAATAGGGGTGGCAACAATTTCGGCAGATCATTTTAGAAAGAAAGGGTCCAGATTGTCTCGCCCGGCTGATTTGTAGGGGTCCAGATTTTGCAGCTCTTTCAGAACATCAGCTGAATGGATTTGGGAGAAGGAGAAATGGGGAAGGCTTGGGCGAGTTGCTGTTGGGGGTGCAGTGCTGTTGTCCGGGGTAGGAGTAGCCAGGTGGAAAGCATGGCCAGCCGTAGAAAAATGCTTATTGAAATTCTCAATTATGGTGGATTTATCAGTGGTGACAGTGTTTCCTATCTTCAGTGCAGTGGGCAGCTGGGAGGAGGTGTTCTTATTCTCCATGGACTTTACAGTGTCCCAGAACTTTTTTGAGTTAGTGTTGCAGGAAGCAAATTTCTGCTTGAAAAAGCTAGCCTTGGCTTTTCTAACTGCCTGTGTATAATGATTTCTAGCTTCCCTGAACAGCTGCATATCACGGGGGGCTGTTCGATGCTAATGCAGAACGCCATAGGATGTTTTTGTGTTGGTTAAGGGCAGTCAGGTCTGGGGAGAACCAAGGGCTATATCTGTTCCTGGTTCTAAATTTCTTAAATGGGGCATGTTTATTTAAGATGGTTAGGAAGGCATTTTTAAAAAAATATCCAGGCATCCTCTACTGACGGGATGAGATCAATATCCTTCCAGGATACCCCGGCCAGGTCGATTAGAAAGGCCTGCTCGCTGAAGTGTTTCAGGGAGCGTTTTACAGTGATGAGTGGAGGTCGTTTGACCGCTGACCCATTACGGATGCAGGCAATGAGGCAGTGATCGCTGAGATCTTGGTTGAAGACAGCAGACGTGTATTTAGAGGGGAAGTTGGTTAGGATGATATCTATGAGGGTGCCCGTGTTTAAGGTTTTGGGGAGGTACCTGGTAGGTTCATTGATTATTTGTGTGAGATTGAGGGCATCAAGTTTAGATTGTAGGATGGCTGGGGTGTTAAGCATGTTCCAGTTTAGGTTGCCTAGCAGCACGAACTCTGAAGATAGATGGGGGGCAATCAGTTCACATATGGTGTCCAGAGCACAGCTGGGGGCAGAGGGTGGTCTATAGCAGGCGGCAACGGTGAGAGACTTGTTTTTAGAGAGGTGGATTTTTAAAAGTAGAAGTTCAAATTGTTTGGGTACAGACCTGGATAGTAGGACAGAACTCTGCAGGCTATCTTTGCAGTAGATTGCAACACCGCCCCCTTTGGCAGTTCTATCTTGTCTGAAAATGTTGTAGTTTGGAATTAAAATGTCTGAGTTTTTGGTGGTCTTCCTAAGCCAGGATTCAGACACAGCTAGAACATCCGGGTTGGCAGAGTGTGCTAAAGCAGTGAATAGAACAAACTTAGGGAGGAGGCTTCTAATGTTAACATGCATGAAACCAAGGCTATTACGGTTACAGAAGTCGTCAAAAGAGAGCGCCTGGGGAATAGGAGTGGAGCTAGGCACTGCAGGGCCTGGATTCACCTCTACATCGCCAGAGGAACATAGGAGGAGTAGAATAAGGGTACGGCTAAAAGCTATGAGAATTGGTCGTCTAGAACGTCTGGAACATAGAGTAAAAGGAGGTTTCTGGGGGCGATAAAATAGCATCAAGGTATAATGTACAGACAAATGTATGGTAGGATGTGAATACAGTGGAGGTAAACCTAGGTATTGAGTGATGAAGAGAGAGATATTGTGTCTAGAAACATCGTTGAAACCAGGAGATGTCATTGCATGTGTGGGTGGTGGAACTAATAGGTTGGATAAGGTATAGTGAGCAGGACTAGAGGCTCTACAGTGAAATAAGCCAATAAACACTAACCAGAACAGAAATGGACAAGACATATTGACATTAAGGAGAGGCATGCTTAGTCGAGTGATCAAAAGGGTCCGGTGAGTGGAGAGGTTGGTTGGTGATTTAGACAGCTAGCCAGGGCATCGGTAGCAAGCTAGCATAGGATGGAGGTCTGTTGTTAGCCACCTCCTGCGCTCCGTCAGTAGATTAGTGGGGTTCCGTGTGGTAGAGGGGATCAATCCAAATCACACAACAACAACAAAAATAAAAACAATAGATATAGTTATAGAGGCCCAAGAAGAAAACATAATAATAATAATAAAAATAATTTAAAAAAAAAAAAAAAAAAAAAAAATGTCCGATTGTCTATTCAGATAGCAGCCGGTAAGACAGCTAACGGTTAGCAGGCCGCAGATGGGCGTTCAGGTAACGTCGCGACGGAGGAGCCAGCCGAATAACTCCTTCGGGTAGATAACGTCGGCAGTCCAGTTGTGAAGGCCCGGTGGGGCTCCGCGAAGGCAGCAAAACGGGTCCGGATAGGCGACTGCAGCCCAGGTGCGATTGATGGAACTCAGGAGTGATTGACGGAGCTTGCTAGCTCCGGAACAATTGATGTTTGCTCCGGAATCGACGAAGGCCGATAGTCACACGGATAGCAGCTAGCTAGCTGTGAGATCCGGGCATGAATGTCCAGAGCGTTGGGGCGGCAGGTAGCCTCGTGGTTAGAGCGTTGATGCGGGCAGGTAGCCTAGTGGTTAGAGCGTTGGGGAGGCAGGTAGCCTAGTGGTTAGATCGTTGGGGAGGCAGGTAGCCTAGTGATTAGAGCATTGGGGTGGCAGGTAACCTCGTGGTTAGAGCGTTGGGGAGGCAGGTAACCTAGTGGTTAGATCGTTGGTGTGGCAGATAGCCTAGTGGTTACAGTGTTGGGGAGGCAGGTAACCTAGAGTGTTGGGGCGGCATGTAACCTAGTGGTTAGAGCGGCAGGTAGCCTAGTGGTTAGAGCGTTGGGAGGCAGGTAGCCTAGTGGTTAGAGCGTTGGGGTGGCAGGTGACCTAGTGGTTAGAGCGTTGGGGAGGCAGGTAGCCTAGTGGTTAGAGCGTTGGAGAGTCAGGTAGCCTAGTGGTTAGAGCATTGGGGAGGCAGGTAGCCTAGTGGTTAGAGTGTTGGGGAGGCAGGTAGCCTAGTGGTTAGAGCGTTGGGGAGGCAGGTAACCTAGAGCGTTGGGGCGGCAGGTAACATAGTGGTTAGAGCGGCAGGTAGCCTAGTGGTTGGAGCGTTGGGGAGGCAGGTAGCCTAGTGTTTAGAGCGTTGGGGTGGCAGATAGCCTAGTGGTTACAGTGTTGGGGTGGTAGGTAGCCTAGTGGTTAGAGCGTTGGGGAGACAGGTAGCCTAGTGGTTAGAGCGTTGGGGAGGCAGGTAACCTAGAGCGTTGGGGCGGCAGGTAACATAGTGGTTAGAGCGGCAGGTAACATAGTGGTTAGAGCGGCAGGTAGCCTAGTGGTTGGAGCGTTGGGGAGGCAGGTAGCCTAGTGTTTAGAGCGTTGGGGTGGCAGATAGCCTAGTGGTTACAGTGTTGGGGTGGTAGGTAGACTAGTGGTTAGAGCGTTGGGGAGACAGGTAGCCTAGTGGTTAGAGTATTGGGGAGGCAGGTAGCCTAGTGGTTAGAGTGTAGGGGCGGCAGGTAGACTAGTGGTTAGAACGTTGGGGTGGCAGGTAGCCTGATGGTTAGAGTGTTGGAGAGAAAGGTAGCCTAGTGGTTAGAGCGTTGGGGAGGCAGGTAGCCTAGTGGTTAGGGCGTTGGGGAGGCAGGTAGCTTAGTGGTTAGAGCATTGGGGCGGCAGGTAGCCTAGTGGTTAGAGCGTTGGGGAGGGCAGGTAGCCTAGTGGTTAGAGCGTTGGGGGTGACAGATAACCTAGTGGTTAGATCGTTGGGGTGGCAGATAGCCTAGTGGTTAGAGCGTTGGGGAGGCAGGTAGCCTAATGGTTAGAGCGTTGGGTGTAGCAGGTAGCCTAGTGGTTAGAGCGTTGGGGTGGCAGGAAACCTAGTGGTTAGAGCGTTGGGGAGGCAGGTAAACCTAGTGGTTAGATTGTTGGGGTGGCAGATAGCCTAGTGGTTACAGTGTTGGGGTGGTAGGTAGCCTAGTGGTTAGAGTGTTGGGGCGGTAGGTAGCCTAGTGGTTAGAGTGTTGGGGAGGCAGGTAGCCTAGTGGTTAGAGTGTAGGGGCGGCAGGTAGCCTAGTGGTTAGAGTGTAGGGGCGGCAGGTAGCCTAGTGGTTAGATCGGTGGGAGGCAGGTAGCCTAGTGGTTAGAGTGTTGGCGAGGCAGGTAGCCTAGTGGGTAGAGTGTAGAGGCGGCAGGTAGCCTAGTGGGTTAGATCGTTGGGGAGGCAGGCAGCCTAGTGGTTAGAGTGTAGAGGCGGCAGGTAGCCTAGTGGTTAGATCGTTGGGGAGGCAGGCAGCCTAGTGGTTAGAGTGTTTGGGGAGGCAGGTAGCCTAGTGGTTAGATTGTTGGGGAGGCAGGTAGCCTAGTGGTTAGATCGTTGGGGAGGCAGGCAGCCTAGTGGTTAGAGTGTTGGGTGGCGGTAGGTAGCCTAGTGGTTAGCGTGTTGGGGAGGCAGGTAGCCTAGTGGTTAGAGTGTAGGGGCGGCAGGTAGCCTAGTGGGTTAGAGTTGTAGGGGCGGCAGGTAGCCTAGTGGTTAGATCGTTGGGGAGGCAGGTAGCCTAGTGGTTAGAGTGTTGGGGGGGCAGGTAAGCCTAGTGGTTTAGAGCGTTGGGCTGGTAACCGAAAGGTTGCATGTTGAATCCCTGAGCTGACAAGGTACAAAATCTGTCGTTCTGCTCCTGAACAAGGCAGTTAACCCACTGTTCCTAGGCCGTCACTGTAAATAGAAGGCGTTCTTAACTGACTTGCCCTAGTTAAATAAAGTTCTAATAAAAAACTGCACACAGTTGTCCAATGGCTTTAGCAGAGCTGTGGGTCTTCTTTGCTCACCAGCAGCCAAATGGATTGCCTGCACCGTATTAGGTCGTTATCCATGAAACGTCACATGGGGACAAACATTGGGACAGATCATTTGGATTCTCAGGTTCCAAATATTTGAAATGTCTCGTGTCATGTTAGCTCATACATATTCAGAGGTTGCTACAGCCTCTCACCTCATGTAATGCATGTCAATCACTGGAGTCAAAGACATGTTGATTAAGTTGGAAAGAAAAAGTTATGTTTCTGATGTCTTAAAACTGTAAATTAAACTCTAATAATATACAAATGAACTGTATTATAATAAGCGAACTGAATCTAATTTAATCTATGTTAATGTTTTAGTTCTAATCCATGTGAATTGTTCAATATGTGATGTTTCAGCAAAGATAAAACTATACGAGTTTACATTGGCTTAAAAAAATGTCAATTGCTTTCTATTTTCCATAAATGTATCAATATAGATATTAATTGTTCCTTAGCTTTGGTGTTTGCCAGCAACATCTATTAAATGTAGCAACATTGATATTTATTGCAGAGATGAAATGATTAGACATATTGTTTATTTGCTTAATCTTGTTTCTAGTTATTGTTCTGTAAGATATGTTATGTGCATTGTGTAACTTAAATGTTAATTTAAAACTTTAATAGGAATTTATTTATTAAAATTAAATGTAAAATTGTTTGTAAAATCTATTTAGGTTTTTATGACATTAAACATGAATTGAACTTGGGACAGAGTGCGATGGAATTGGTTCGGCTTACTATAAACTATGAACATTTGTATTAATGTTATAAACGTTTTAAAGAATACATTTCTATTATTTATTTGATTAGCTATAGATATGTGTCCAGAAGAGAGGTGATAGTCTCCATTCTGTCTCTGTTCTGTCCATCAGGAACCCTCTCTACACTACCATGTTCTGTTCTGCCCATCAGGAACCCTCACCACACGACCATGTTCTGTTGTGTTCTGTCCATCAGCAACCCTCTCTACACTACCATGTTCAGTTCTGTCCATCAGGAACCCTCTCTACACATCCATGTTCTGTGCTGACCATCACGAACCCTCTCTACGCTACATGTTCTGCCCATCAGCAACACTCTAAACTACCATGTTCTGTTCTGTCCATCAGGAACTCTCTACACTACCATGTTCTGTTCTGTTCTGTCAATCTGGAACCCTCTCTAAACTAACATGTTCTGTTCTGTTCTGTTCTGTCCACCAGGAACCCTCTCTACACTACCATCTTCTGTTCTGTCCATCAGGAACCCTCTCTACACTACCATGTTCTGTTCTGTCCATCAGGAACCCTCTCTACACTACCATATTCTGTTCTGTTCTGTCCATCAGGAACCATCTCTACACTACCATGTTCTGTTCTGTTCTGTCAATCAGGAACCCTCTCTACACTACCATGTTCTCTTCTGTTCTGTCCATCAGCAACCCTCTCTACACTACCATGTTCTGTTCTGTCCATCAGGAACCCTCTCTACACATCCATGTTCTGTTCTGTCCATCACAAACCCTCTCTACGCTACCATGTTCTGCCCATCAGGAACACTCTAAACTACCATGTTCTGTTCATCAGGAACTCTCTACACTACCATGTTCTGTTCTGTTCTGTCAATCTGGAACCCTCTCTAAACTAACATGTTCTGTTCTGTCCATCAGGAACCCTCCCTACACTACCATGTTCTGTCCTGTACTGCAAATCAGGAACCCTCTCTACACTACCATGTTCAGGTCTGTCCATCAGGAACCCTCTCTACACCACCATGATCTGTTCTGTCCAACGGCAACCCTCTCTACACTACCATGTTCTGTTTCTGTCCATCAGGAACCCTCTCTACATGACCATGTTCTGTTCTGTACATCAGGAACCCTCTCTACACTACCATGTTCAGTTCTGTCCATCAGGAACCCTCTCTACACCACCATGATCTGTTCTGTTCTGCCCATCAGGAACCCTCTCTACACTACCATGTTCTGTTCTGTCCAACGGCAACCCTCTCTACACTACCATGTTCTGTTCTGTCCAACAGGAACCCTCTCTACACTACCATGTTCTGCCTATCAGGAACCCTCTCTACACACTACAATGTTCTGTTCTGTCCATCAGGAACCCTCTCTACACTACCATGTTCTGTTCTGCCCATCAGGAACCCTCTCTACACTACCATATTCTGTTCTGTCCATCAGGACCCTCTCTATACTACCATGTTCTGTTCTGTCCATCAGGGAACCCTCTCTACACTACCATGTTCTGTTCTGTCCATCAGGAACTCTCTACACTACCATGTTCTGATCTGTCAATCTGGAATTTCTCTAAACGAACATGTTCTGTTCTGTCCATCAGGAACCCTCTCTACACTACCATGTTCTGCCCATCAGGAACACTCTAAACTACCATGTTCTGTTCTGTCCATCAGGAACTCTCTACACTACCATGATCTGCCCATCAGGAACCCTCTCTACACTACCATGTTCCGCCCATCAGGAACCCTCTCTACACTACCATCTTCTGTTCTGTCCATCAGGAACTCTCTACACTACCATGATCTGCCCATCAGGACCCCTCTACACTACCATGTTCTGATCTGTCAATCTGGAATTTCTCTAAACGAGAATGTTCTGTTCTGTCCATCAGGAACCCTCTCTACACTACCATGTTCTGCCCATCAGGAACACTCTAAACTACCATGTTCTGTTCTGTCCATCAGGAACTCTCTACACTACCATGATCTGCCCATCAGGAACCCTCTCTACACTACCATGTTCTGTTCTGCCCATCAGGAACCCTCTCTACACTACCATATTCTGTCCTGTCCTTCAGGAACCCTCTGTACACTACCATGTTCTGTTCTACCCATCAGGAACCCTCTCTACACTACCATATTCTGTTCTGTCCATCAGGAACCATCTCTATACTACCATGTTCTGTTCTGTCCATCAGGGAACCCTCTCTACACTACCATGTTCTGTTCCACCCATCAGGAACCCTCTCTACCCTACCATATTCTGTTCTGTCCATCAGGAACCATCTCTATACTACCATGTTCTGTTCTGTCCATCAGGAACCCTCTCTACACTACCATGATCTGTTCTGTTCTACCCATCAGGAACCCTCTCTACACTACCATGTTCTGTTCTGCCCATCGGAAACAATCTCTACACGACCATGTTCTGATCTGTCAATCTGGAATTTCTCTGCACTACCATGTTCTGTTCTGTCCATCAGGAACCCTCTCTACACTACCATGTTCTGTTCTGTCCATCAGGAACTCTCTACACTACCATGTTCTGTTCTGTCCATCAGGATCCCTCTCTCACTAACCATGATCTGCCCATCAGAACCCTCTCTACACTACCATGTTCTGTTCTGCCCATCAGGAACCCTCTCTACACTACCATATTCTGTCCTGTCCATCAGGAACCCTCTCTATACTACCATGTTCTGTTCTGTCCTGCCCATCAGGAACCCTCTCTACACTACCATGTTCTGTTCTGCCCCTCAGGAACCCTCTCTACACTACCATGTTCTGATCTGTCAATCTGGAATTTCTCTAACGAGAATGTTCTGTTCTGTCCATCAGGAACCCTCTCTACACTACCATGTTCTGCCCATCAGGAACACTCTAAACTACCATGTTCTTTCTGTCCATCAGGAACTCTCTACACTACCATGATCTGCCATCAGGAACACCTCTCTACACTACCATGTTCTGTTCTGCCCATCAGGAACCCTCTCTACACTACCATATTCTGTCCTGTCCTTCAGGAACCCTCTGTACACTACCATGTTCTGTTCTACCCATCAGGAACCCTCTCTACACTACCATATTCTGTTCTGTCCATCAGGAACCATCTCTATACTACCATGTTCTGTTCTGTCCATCAGGGAACCCTCTCTACACTACCATGTTCTGTTCATCAGGAACCATCTTACTATACTACCATTTCTTCTCTTGTGTTCTGCCCATCAGGAACCCTCTCTACACTACCATGTTCAGTTCTGTCCTTCAGGAACCCTCTCTACACTACCATGTTCTGTTCCACACCACACCAGAAGACCCTCTCTACCCTACCATATTCTGTTCTGTCCATCAGGAACCATCTCTATACTACCATGTTCTGTTCTGTCCATCAGGAACCCTCTCTACAACTACCATGATCTGTTCTGTCTACACCCATCAGGAACCCTCTCTACACTACCATGTTCTGTTCTGCCCATCGGAAACAATCTCTACACGACCATGTTCTGATCTGTCAATCTGGAATTTTCTCTGCACTACCATGTTCTGTTCTGTCCATCAGGAACCCTCTCTACACTACCAGTGTTTCTGTTCTGTCCATCAGTTACTCTCACTCATCTACTACCATGTTCTGTCTGTCCATCAGGTCCCTCTCTACACTACCATGATCTGCCCCATCAGGAACCCTCTCTACACTACCATGTTCTGTTCTGCCCATCAGGAACCCTCTCTATACTACCATGTTCTGTTCTGTCCT